>NW_007259943.1:584460-609056 GCF_000164805.1 Carlito syrichta | reverse complement strand
TTTGGGAGGCTGAGGTGAGTGGATTGCCTGAGCCCACGAGTTTGAGACCCGCCTGGGCAGCAAGACTTCATCTCTACAATAAATCAAAAATCAGCCGGGCGTGGTAGCGCGCGCCTGTAGTTCCAGCTACTTGGAAGGCTGAGGCGGAAGGATCGCCGGAGCCCAGCAGGTCGAGGCTGCAGTGGCCAGGAGCGGCCACTGCACTCCAGTCTGGGCGACAGAGTGAGACTCCAACTCAAAAAAAAATAAAATAAAATAAAATAAATAAAAAATCAACATTTCTGGGGCAAATTTCTATATGTTTCCAAAACATATAGATTAATGTGTTCTTTTAAAGAGCTACATAGTATTCCACTGTGTGTGTGCATATCCATATCCCCCATAGTATTTTATTTTTATCATGTCACTCTCGGTGGACACATGAATTCTGTTTTGGGTTTTACTATTATTTACTGTGATCCCAGCACTCTGGGAGGCCTGGGTGGAAGGATCACTTGAGCTCAGGAATTCAAAACCAGCCTGGGCAACATAGGAAGACTCTTTCTCTTAAAAAAAAGAAGAAGCCGGGCTCGTGGTCAGCCTGTAATCCCGCGCCTTTGGGAGGCTGAGGTGAGTGGATGGCCTGAGCCCGCGGGTTCGAGACCCGCTTAGGCAGCGAGACCTCATCTCTACAATAAATCAAAAACTCAGCCAGGTGTGATAGCGCACGCCTGTAGTTCTGGCTACTCGGAAGGCTGAGGCGGAAGGATCGCCGGAGCCCAGCAGGTCGAGGCTGCGGTGGCCGGGAGCGGCCACTGCACTCCAGTCTGGGCGACAGAGTGAAACTCCAACTCAAAAAAAAAAAAAAAAAGAGAGAGAGAGAGAAAGAGAGCAAATGAAAAAATAAATAAGTAAATCTCAAAGTTAATACGAAATGTCCGATTATTTCAAACTTGCCCTTCTGCCTGTTTCTGGTTCACAGTGAGCCTTCTAAAGCACACATCGGATCCCCATACTGGAAACTTCTGGAAGTTCTTCCTCGGTAAGAGAACAGAATCCACACTCCACACTCTGGGTTGTGTGTCGTTTGACGTGCTGGCCCCATACTGCCCTTTCAGCTCAGCCCTCCCCACCATGCACCCTGTTCTTCAGCTACACGGAGCCCCCCCCCCCCCCCGGTTCCTGGATGGTGTCAGCATCTCTAGGACTCCACAGCTAGGCACAGGCTTCCTTCTCCGCCTGGGATCCCCTTCCCCTCCTCCTCGTTCTTCAAGAGCTGATTCAAATGTCTTAATTCTCGGGAAGGCTTTCTTGACACTCCAGGCAAAATCAGCCACATCCTGACTGGTACCAAGAGCTCCAGAATAACTCTTATGACAGTGTATCCTTATTGGCTTCAGATGTCTGTCCTACCATTTAACTGTAAGTTCCCTGCGGCCATGTTGTATTTATTTTGGAAGCCACAGTGTCTAGCCTGTGCTGGGTTTGTAGGGAGACCACAGTAAGTGTTTCCTGAACGAGTAAGCCAACAAGAGGGGAGGGTGAGGAGATCTTATAAATAAATGCATCTGTTATAGTCATGCAAACAGCTACTCAGAGCAAATGAAAATGGACAGTCAGTGCATAGCAGAGACTGTAGATCTAATTGCCTTGTCTCTTTTGAACTGGGCCGGGAGGTTTAGCATGAATAAAAGTGGCAGCAGACGGGGTCATTTAGCAAAACACTCTTTCCATTAATGCCACCCTCACACACACACGTGCTAGACACAGGCAAACGTAAAGACCATAATTGGTTAGATGTTAAATAAGCAGCTATATTCATCTATGAACACAAAGATAGTTCAGTAAGGTAACAATTAATGTAAGAAAGAGCATTTTTTTATAAATATTTCCTACAACAGACTTAGGGCTGGGCTCAGTGGCTTAGCCTGTAATCCCAGCAATTTGGGAGGCCAAGGCAAGTAGATTGCCTGAGCCCACGGGTTCAAGACTAGCCAGGGCAACTTGGCGAGCCCTCGTCTCTACAATAAAACAGAAATTAACTGGGTGTGGTAGCACGCACCTGTAGTTCCGGTTACCTGGAAGGCTGAGGTGGAAGGATCGCTGGAGCCCAGCAGGTTGACGCTGGGGTGGCCATGAGTGTGCCACTGCACTCTAGCCTGGGCAACAGAGTGAGACTCCAATTCAAAAAAAACAGAGTTAGATATTTGAAAATTTTACTAAGTACCTAATATGTTCTTGGCTCTATAACAGACCCTTTTATGGCTATTTAATTGTTACAACAAGCAGAAGGATAAGCATCACTCCAATTTTATAAACGAGGAAACAGGCTCAGATAGGGTGAAGACTGTCTCTGGGGCCACACATAACACCTTGTATACCCAGTGACAAAGTTTCGGATGCACATTTCCTGATTTCAAACCCAGGGCACGACTGACTGACCTGCAGTTGCCTTAAGTGGTACGCTTCATCCACTCTGAGAGTTTTCACCTACTTGAGTACGTGGCTGCAACAGGGAAAGGATCTTGCTCTTCTAGGACCCACGGAATTGGCCAGACACTGACACTTGCACGAATGCGTCTTCACGAAACCATCACATGCTCGAGGGTTGGCCCAAGTGTCAGTGTTTCCCAGATAGAATGTTGGTCGTTAGGTGAACAAGAATGAGACAGTAGCCAGGAAAAATCATTTCTGTCTATGTTAAATATTACGAAGCCAACATTCTATCTTTTTTTTTTTTTTTCTTTTCTTTCCGGTAAGTGGTACTTGTAAGAGTAATTATTTCCGGCTTAAATAATGGAAATAGATTCCAAAGTCTGACAATTGCAGGTTGTTTATTTCACAGGGTCACAGGAAGACAGATGATATTTAAGGGCCAGGACTTAGCTAGAGTAATGTCAAGGACTTTGTTTTTGTTTTTGTTTTTCACTGACTCTTTTCAATGTTTTGCTGCAGGCAGAAAAGTGAGTGTTTTCCGTTTTTAAAGAATCATAAGCAAGGATCCAGAAAGAGTTGTCAGAAGCCAGGATTGATGGGTGGAATTTTTCAGAGTCTGCTTAGATTTCTTCCTTATAATGGCTGCGTACCTCCCTGTAAGTTCATAATTGAGACCCCCTTGTAGTTACTTCCTGTGACGTCCAAGCGCTTCAATCGTAATTATAATTCTTTTAAAATATATTTCTCTTTGTGAGTTCTGTCACACCAGGAGGAGTTACAATTAGAGAAACCATACCACCCTGACCTACCGCTTAGGTACAAACGCGCCAGGAAAGAGGGTAATGCCTTTCCCTGCATGTCATTCATTCTCATCATGGCCGGACTGTGACACGCCATGGGAGGTGTTAAGGCTCTTGGTGAGAGTGCCAGCGATCAGCTTATGGCCTCTGAGCCCCAAATCCGCCTCACATCACTCTGTTTGAGACACTGGAGTATCTCTCCCTGGCCAGCCGGCATGAGCTTAAGCTCTATCACCCGAAGGGGGAGAAGGCACACTGCAGAGGGAACAGGCACTGCTGTGGTCTGAGTCCTTAGAATTAAGAGGGAGAGTCCTTGGAAAGTGATTCAGATGTGACCGCTCCACCGTCATAAGTGAGATTTGTGCCTTTATTGAAGAGGCTCAAGTGAACCTTCTGTCACGTAAGAGTACAAAAAGAAGGCGCCGTCTTTGAAGCAGAGAGTGAGCCTCCACCAGAAACTGAATGCCTTGATCTTGGACTTTTCAGTCTCCAAACCTATAGGCAGTAAATCTTTCTTTTTCTTTCTTTCTTTCTTTCTTTCTTTCTTTCTTTCTTTCTTTCTTTCTTTCTTTCTTTCTTTCTTTCCTTCTTTCCTTCCTTCCTTCCTTCCTTCCTTCCTTCCTTCCTTCCTTCCTTCTTTCTTTCTTTCTTTCTTTCTTTTTTGTTTTTTTTTGAATCAGGGTCTTACTCTGTCATCCAGGCTAGAGTGTAGCAGCACAACCATGGCTCACTGCAGCCTTGACCTCCTGGAATCAGGCAATCTTTCTGCCTTAGCCTCGCAAGCAGCTGGGACTACAGATGTGTGCCATCACACCTGGATAATTCTTTTGATATTTTTAGAGATGAGGTCTCACTATGTTGCCCAGACTGGTGTCAAACTCCTGGGCTCCATCAAAAGAGGACTGGATAAAAAAAAAAATGTGGTACATATACACAATGGAATATTACGCAGCCATAAAGAACAAAATCATGAACTTCACAGCAACCTGGATGGACTTAGAGTCTACAATACTGAGTGATGTATCACAGAAACAAAGAACTGAGTATCTCATGTTCTCATTCATAAGCAGACCTTGGACAATTATCGTAATACTATAAGAAAAGGATTGGCAGTAGCAGGAAAATGCTGAGGCCTGGGGAGGTGGGATTGGCAGTAGTGGGAATCTGCTGGGCAAAGTGGGGGAGCACACCTCATCAACAAGGGTACCTGCATAATGAACATTTGTATACCTAACCCTGAATTTTACCCCATATCTTTAAAATTAAAAGTTAAAAAAAAAATCTGGGCTCAAGCAATCCTCCTACCTCTGCCTCCCAAACTGCTGCGATTTCAGGTATAAGCCACCATACCCAGCCAGTAAATTTCTATTGTTTATAAATTACCCAGTCTAAGGTATTTTTGTTATCGCAGCCCGAATGGACTAAGATGAGACTCTGCTGCTTGTTCCTATGGTCACAGGACTTACATTGGTGCTCAGCTTCATGAGTTTCAGAGCTACCACCCCACAAGTGGATTCTCAGCGATTTCCACAATCAGCATCTGTGGGCAGTTTTCCCTGGAACCCCAGTGGGCAGAGACCCATTGAGTTCTGCCAGTGTAGAACCTTAGTGAGCCTCTCCAACCCCCAGTGGACACGGTCATCCCCTCTTTAACAAGGTCCCCACCCCTGGCTGGAGTGGGGTTCGCTCTACTGGGTTTCTTCCTTTCTCAGGTGCCCTGCCTGAGCCCTGGAGGTGGCGGCTGTTCCCTATACTTTCTTTACCTGGATCCTTTAGACTTCTCTCTACTCCTTAATAGGTAATCCTCTCTTACAGTGAATAGTTCTTTAAATCAAACTCTTCCTGCTCAAGTTACTATGTGGTTGGTTTCTTTGTCCTGATTGGATCCTTATTGACACAGTAAGCTAAAGGGATTCTTAAGGGATAATTTATTTATCTGAGTCACGGGTCTCACTCTGTCTCCCAGGCTGGAGTGCGCACACAGCTTACCTCAGCCTCAGCTTCCTGGGCTCAGGCAATCCTTCTGTCTCAGTCTTCCAAGTAGCTGGGACTTGGGGCGTGCGTCATCATGCTTGGCTAATTTTTTAATTTTTTGTAAAGATGAAGTCACGCTATGTTGCCTAGGCTAGTTTTGAACTCCTGGGTGCAAGCAATCCCCTCCAACTTGGCCTCTCAAAGTGCTAGGATTGTAGGCATGAGCGACCACACCCAGCCTCCCTTAATAATTTATAGTAAAGGCTACCTACCATGTGTTGCTGGTTTTTGTTTGTTTGTTTTGAGCCAGGGTCTCACTCTGTCACCGAGGCTGGAGTGCAGTGGCACACTCATGACTCATCTCAGCCTCGACCTCTTGGGCTCAGGCGATCCTTCCACCTCAGCCTCCTTAGTAGCTGGGACTACGGGCACAAGCTACCACACCCTGCTAATTATTATAGAGATGAAGTGTCACTGTGCTACCCAGGCTGGTCTCAAATGCCTAGGCTCAAGCGATCCTCCTATCTCGGCCTCCCAGAGTCCTGGAATTACAGACATAAGCCACAGCGCCCGGCTAGTGTGTGTTATATGAAGACACTGTGTCAAACGTGTTGCAAACATTATCTGATTTAATCTTACATAGAGCACCACAATGTAAATATCATTCTCTCCATTTTCAGATGAGGAAATTCATGTTCAGTGTTACCCAGGTAAGAAATAAGAGACCTGTCTAATGAACCCACAGCCTGCACTCTTCATCATAGTACTCTGAAGAATTACAATTAAGAATGCAGTCTGGGTGCGGTGGCTCACACCTATAATCCCAGCACTTTGGGAGGTTGAGGTGAGAGGACTGCCTGAGCCCGTGTGTTCGAGACCAGCCTGGACAACTTGGTGAGACCTCATCTCTACAATTAAAAAAAAAAATCAAGCCAGGCTTGGTGGCTCAGCCTGTAATCCCGTGCCTTTGGGAGGCTGAGGTGAGTGGATTGCCTGAGCCCGTGGGTTCGAGACCCGCCTGGGCAGCGAGACCTCATCTCTACAATAAATCAAAAAATCAGCTGGGCGTGGTAGCGCATGCCTGCAGTTCCAGCTACTTGGAAGGCTGAGGAAGAAAAGTCTCCTGAGCCCAGTAGGTTGAGGCTGCGGTGGCCATCAGCGTGCTACCGCACTCCAGCCTGGGCAACAGAATGAGACTCCAACACACCCACACACAAAATGCAGTCCCTAACTGGGCATCAGTGCCAACACGTGGGCACTAGTCTTTATTATGCAGGTAAACGTGCCACATTCATCCACAGCTGACCACAAGCTTTCTTGGAAAACATAAATAACTAAAATTGCCTTCCTCAAAAGTATGTCAGTCTTCTCTAGGGCAAACTGCCTTCTTTGATACTTTTCAGCCAATCAGCTTGTCCAAAGGCCAAAAAGTAAAGATAATCTCTGATCCCCACACAGTCAGCAATTTTTACTTTCAAAAACCTTTCCTTGCGCTTGTTCAGTGACATTTGATTTATAGATGATCGATTTCCCTAGTGTACAAATTTCAACTGCACTTTTAACTAACCTTGTTCATCTGAATTATTCTTTGACAATTATTTTGGGAGGTCCCACCAACATCTGCTCATTGGGATATGTTCATAGAACCTACAAGACCTGGCAGCTTGTGAGAACACTTCACCTGAACCTCGTAAGACACGGCTCATCTTGACTTGGTCTCTTTGGTGAGTGTCAATCTGTACCAATTAAGCAATTTTTCTTTTTAATCGGAGCTTGGAGTCTCAGTCTGTCACCCAGCCTGGAATGCAATGGCATGATCATGTCTCACCCCACTTCAGCCTCCCAAGTAGCTGGGACTACAGGTGTGCACCGCCATGCCTGGCTATTTTTTTTTTTTTTTTTTTTTGTAGAGATAGCGTCTTGCTACGTTGCCCAGGCTGGTCTTGAACTCCTGGGCTCAAGCAATACTCCTGTCTCAGACTCCTAAAGTGCAGAGATTACAGGCATGAGCCAATACGCCTAGCCCAACTAAGCTTCTTGGCTTGTGAGCACTGATGATACTTCTTGGCCAAATCTGGTCCTGTTGTGTTCGTGACCATTTTGTGCAGGGGCAGGGAAGCTACCAGATGCGTCAAACAGCAACAATTCTCTGGGGAATGTGGCTTTTAGGGGTGCTCCAAAGCCATTCTTCTTCCTCTAGAAGTTAATAGGCACTAATTTTCACTGATGCTGTGATTCTGAGACTTGGCTTTCCAGACTCCTGCAGCATTCCAGAGAGAGGGGATGGAATAAGGCAAATTAACATGCCACAAAAGTCATTTTTTGTTTGTTTGTTTGTTTTTACCAAGCTTCACCTGGTTTTCTTGAATAAATACTCCTTGGATTATTACAAGCCTTTGATTAATTTCCAGAATTCTGATAAAGTTAATTTTCACCAGGCATGGTGGCTCATGCCTGTAATCCCAGCACTTTGGGAGGCAGAGGCAAAAGGGTTACCTGAGCCTAGGAGTTCAAGATCAGCCTGGGCAACTTGGTGAGACCTCGTCTCTACAATAAATAAATAAGCCAAGCATGGTGGCATACGACTGTAGTCTCAGTCACTCGGGAAGTTGACGTGGAAGGATTGTTTGAGCTCAGGAGGTTGAGGCTATGGAGAGCCATGATCCTGCCACTGCACTCCAGCCTGGGCAACTTGGCAAGACCTTGTCTCTACAATAAAGAAAAAAATTAGCCAGGCATTGAAGGATCACCTGAGCCCAGGAGGTCGGGGCTGTAGTGAGCCGTGACCGTGCCACTCCACTCCAGCCTGGGCAACAGAGTGAGACTCTGACTCAAAAAAAGAAAGATAATTTAATCTTTTTCTCTTTTTTTGGCCTGTGTTCTCACTGCTTTCAGGAAAGAGCAGATTTTTGAAGATACTTCCTCCATCATTCCAGAAGTGCTTTGACAACAAGGTTTAAATAAATCCTAAACTTGAACCCTTAATTTGACTAACAGTCTTTCTGAACAAGTGAAACAGAAAGCAGCACAAATCAAAATAGCAAAAATTGTTACCAACTGCTCCCAAGTTCTCATATCTTGCCTGAGGAGATTTCCATTATGCGCAGATGAAGACATGTTTCTAAACAAATAGTCATATTTTATTAAAAAGACACCACTCTGGCTTCCTTCCCCTGTGGAAAAACCCCTGAATTAACGCCTGCTAAGACACTTCCCAACATGCACAGGCCCTAACTCACAACAAAGGAGGCACAAAGTCCACTGCAGCGTGCACACGGACAGGTGTGCAAACGCTGATCGGAAAGTGTTTACATCCAAGTTCAAGTCCAAGGAATCTGTGGGAAATAAAGCCTGAGGTGGGCGAGCGATATGCCCATTTGGAGGAGAGAGTCTGCTTCTCTGTCCATTCTTGAGTCCCTCTATTTTGTTTCCTATTTGAAATAGTTTTGTTTTTATTTATTTATTTATTTATTTATTATTATTATTATTTTTTTTGAGTTGGAGTCTCACTCTGTCGCCCAGACTGCAGTGCCGTGGCCACTCCCGGCCACCGCAGCCTCGACCTGCTGGGCTCCAGCGATCCTTCCACCTCAGCCTTCCGAGTAGCTGGAACTACAGGTGCGCGCTACCACACCCGGTTAATTTTTTGTTTTATTGTAGAGATGAGGTCTCATCAAGTTACCTAGGAGGGTCTCGAACACGCGGGCTCAGGCAATCCACTCACCTCAGCCTCCCAAGGCACGGGATTACAGGCTGAACCACCGAGCCCGGCTGGGCTCATTACTTTTAACTCTTTTATTTTTTAGTAAAACTTTGTAGAGATGGGTTCCTGCTAAGTTGCCCAGGTTGGTCTTGAACTCTTGGCCTCGAGGGATCCCTTTGCCTTGGCCTCCCAGAGTGCTGAAATTACAGACAAGATCCACCCTGCCCGGCTTACTCTTTTTTTTTTTTTTTGCGTTGGATCTCACTCTGTCACCCAGGCTGGAGTGCAGTGGCACACTTACAGCTACTGCAGCCTCAAATTGCTGGGCTCAGGCGATCCTTCTGCCTCAGCCTTCCAAGTAGCCAGGACTACTTGCGCCAACACACCTGGCTAATTTTAGGGTTTGTCATGGAAATGAGGTCTCGCCAGGTGGCACAGGCTGTTCTTGAATCTGTGGGCTCAGGCAAGCCCCTTACCTTAGCCTCCCAAAGTGGTGGGATTACAGACTTGAGCCACCACGCCTGATCCCCAGCATACTTTTAATTCTTTTTTCTTTTCTTTTTCTTTTTTTTTTTTTTTTGAGTCAGAGTCTCACTCTGTCACCCAGACTGGAGTGCAGTGGCACGCTCACGACCATTGCAGCCTTGACCTGCTGGGCTCAGGTGATCCTTCTGTCTCAGTCTTCCAAGTAGCTGAAACCACAGGCGTGCACCACCACACCAGGCTCATTTTATGATTTACTGTCGAAACAAGGTCTCACCATGTTGCTCAGGCCGGTCTCAAACCCCTGAACTCAGGCAATATTCTCCCCTCCGCCTCTCAAGGTGCTGGGATTACAGGCGTGAGCCACCACACCCGGCTACATTTAATTCTTTTAACTGATTTTTTATTCTTCTCTGTGTCTTTATATAACACAAATTACATGTCTACTTCTTGCTTTTTAAACTTCCTGCTATGGAATATGAGGTGTTAGCCCTTTCTCCCTCACACCCCTGGGCCCACATCCTCCTAATAAAACAATATTTTAAGTGTGGTTAGAACAATATCCAGCTTTATATTATTAGGACTATGCAAATACTGTTGACAGATAGCTATGTAACATGAGGGGGAGCCGGGCTCGGTGGCTCAGCCTATAATCCCGCGCCTTTGGGAGGCTGAGGTGAGTGGATTGCCTGAGCCCGCGGGTTCGAGACCCGCCTGGGCAGCGAGACCTCATCTCTACAATAAATCAAAAATCAGCCAGGCGTGGTAGCGCACACCTGTAATTCCGGCTACTCGGAAGGCTGAGGTGGAAGGATCGCCGGAGCCCAGCAGGATGAGGCTGTGGTGGCTGGGAGCGGCCACTGCACTCCAGTCTGGTCGACAGAGTGAGACTCCAACTCAAAAAAAAAAAAAAACATGAGGGGGGGACCCAAAAAAACCCAGAATTTTTTTTAGGGTGAGCCCCTTGTAGTACAGTCTTCCCTACCCAGTAAGTGTTCTAGGAACCCATTCATGTACCAGCTAGTGCTGTGAGAGGCTGTGTTTGGTTTCAGTTAATTTTTCTTGGAGATTCTTTCAATGCGTTTGCCCATTTTGTGATAGGTTATTTACAAGCACACCTATCCACACCGCACTAAGTGTTCAGTAGTTTTTGACCAAAGATGGCTTGACCCACATGCTCCACCCTCCCTATTCACCCCATCTCACTCTGAGCGATTTTTTTGTTTGATTGTTTGTTTCCTCATATGAAAAAAATCCTCAAAGGGGAACATTTTGCCGATGTGGAAGAGGTGAAACAAAACAACTCCAGAAGTACTAAAAG
Organism: Carlito syrichta; assembly: GCF_000164805.1. NCBI lineage: Eukaryota > Metazoa > Chordata > Mammalia > Primates > Tarsiidae > Carlito > Carlito syrichta. The sequence goes on along the minus strand of NW_007259943.1, from coordinate 598,360 downwards.
GCATCACAATGGAAAAGTTCAGAAACCATTTTGAGCAGTGGAAAAAGCGTCTCAATAGGCATATTGCATCAGACAGAGAGTACTTTGAAGGTGACTGAAGTTTAAACATGTAAGAATACACAATTTTTTATAAATAAATTTTGGGGTTTTTGGTTCTCCCTCATATGTGGATACTTTCCTTTCTTATACAACTCTGCATTTCCTCTGGAGCTAATAATGATCTTCTTTAATATCCTGAATTTTCTTTATTCTTACCCTGATTTATCCCCAAACTCTCCCCAGTTTGTGTAAATCTCCTTTCGACATTTTTCTTTTTCTTTCTGTCTTTCTTCCTTTTTTTTTCTTCCTTCCTCTGTCTCTCTTCAAAGAAATCTCATCAAGAGTCTTCTGACACATTCAAAAGCAAACTGAGTGGTCTCTGGGCTAGCTGCACAGTTACCATCTTGGGAACTCTTTCTAACACTATCCTAGGATTCTCTTATCTTTCTCTTGGGTTGAAACCTCATGTTTCTCTTTGGTGGCTTGCTCTTGTTTTGGTAAGTGTGTGTCTTTCTGTAGTTCTGTGACTAGGGTACATAGTATCATTTTTTGAGGCCTAGAAATGTCTTGATTCTGCCCTCCTGCTTGGTTGAAAGTTGGGCTAGGTATGAAATTCTAAATTGGATGTTCATTTCCTCTGGAGTTCTTTTTTTTTTTTTTTTAATTAGAATCTCACTCTGTCGCCCACGCTGGACTGCAACCTCAGCCTGCTGAGCTCAGGCAATCTTTCCACCTCAGTCTTCAAGTTGCTGGAACTACAGGCACACACCACCAGGTCTGGCTATATTTTGATTTATTTTAGAGACAAGGTCTCACCAAGTTGCCCAGGCTGGTCTTGAAACCCTGGACTCCGGCAGTCCTCTTGCCTCAGCCTCCCAAAGTGCTGGTATTACAGGCTTGAGTCACCACTCCTGGCTCCCCTGGAATTCTAATGGAATTTCTTTGTTGTCTTTAACTTCTGATATTGCTACTGAGAAGTCTGATATTCTGATCCTTGATCCTTTGTCATAAACATATTCTCCCTCCAGGAAGCTTTGAGAATCTTTATGTCATCCCTGTCTTTGTGATCTAGTGACCTTCTCTTCAGCGCTGCCTGGTATTCCACATCCCAGGGGGCAGATGGGGAATTTTACTGTTTGATAAACAGTTTCCCAGTCATCCTTTATGTAGCCTGATTCATTCCCTCCCTCCAATTCCAGGTGCAACTGGGGATTTGGTGGAAGAGCCTCTGAGGGTGTTCAAGTCATTCTTCAGTTTTTGCCACTGCTGGTTTATGATTCAGATGTGTTTTGTTTGTTTGGTTGTTTGTTTTTGAGTTGGGGTTTTACTCTATTGCCCAGGTTGGAATGCAGTGGTACAATCATGGCTCACTACAGCCTCAACCACCTGAGCTCAGGTGATCCTTCCATCTCAGTCAAAATAGCTAGGACTATAGGATTGTGCCAGGACACCAGGCTCATTTTTTTATTTGTTGGTAGAGACAAGGTCTTGCTAGGCTGGTCTCAGGCTTCTGGCCTCAAGCAATTCACCTGCCTTGGCTTACCAAAGTGCTGGAGTTATAGACATGAGCCACCGCATCCAGCTTCAGAAGTCTTGATGCTGGTAAGTCAATTTGCTTCATCTCTCCTTTCCAGCTTCCAAAACTTTTTTTTTTTTAGTTGGAGTCTCACTCTGTTGCCCAGACTGGAGTGCAGTGGCACACTCCTGACCACCACAGTCTCAACCTCCTGGGTTCCGGCGATCCTTCCACCTCAGCCTTCCAAGTAACTGGAACTACAGGTGCGTGCTACCATACCAGGCTAATTTTTTTTATTTATTGTAGAGATGAGGTCTCACCAAGTTGTCCGGGCAGGTCTTGAACCTGTGGGCTCAGGCAATCCACTCGCTTCAGCCTCCCAAAGTTCTGGGATTACAGACTGAGCCACCGAGCCCGGCCAGCTTCCAAAACTTTATTTTTTTTCTTCTCATTCTTTGTCCTAACTGCTTATGCCTTTGTTGAAAACAAATTCTAGGTCAGGCACAGTGGCCCATGCATGTAATCCCTGTACTCTGGGAGTCCAAGGCAGGAGGATTGTTTGAAGCCAGGTATTTAAGATCAGACTGGACAATATAGAAAGAACCTGCCTCTACAAAAAATTTAAAAACTTGCCAGCCATGGTGGCATGCACCTATAGTCCTACTATTTAAGAGGCTGAGGCAGGAGGTTCGCCTAGTTCAAGGTCAGACTGGGCAACATAGCAAGACCCTGTCTCTACAAAAATTGTTAAAAACCCAGCTGGCCATGGTGGCATACACCTGTAGTTTCAGCCCCTAAGGAGGCTGGGGCAAAACGATCAAGGTTGCAGTGGGTTATGATCACGCCACTGTACTACAGTCTGGGTGACAGAACACAATCCAGTCTAAAAAAATAAAACTAAATGAAACAAACAAATTCCTTTACTGAGGATTGAGGAAATGAAAAGAATGTCTATATTTAATCCACCATCCTGTTTAGGGGTCTGGAGTCATTCCATTCTTTGCCTGGAATGACGAAATAAAAACCACAAAAAGAAGGCAGCTGTTTCACAACCCTTCCCATCCTTTCTTCTTCCTTCTCATCACCTAATTTTTCACTGCATTGCATTGAAGAACAAGGATGTCTGGCCCTGGAAACAGATAAACCGGAAAAGCTTCATGGGAGTCAGGCAAGAACAGTTAGCCAAGTACGCAGCACTGTTAGAAGACGTGGAGAGGGCAGTTCCTTTGGGTCCCCTCCCACTGTGAAAGCTTTTTTGTCCTCTCAATAAATCCTGCTTTCTAAAAAAAAAAAAAAAAAAGAAGAAGACAAGGAGAAGTCAGGAATAGTATGGTCATTCATGAAAGATGCCTAAGCGTGGCAACGTGTATACAGTAACATCAGATATAAGCACCACTGGTTGTATGACTTCTCTGTGTGCAACAGAAGGCCTGACGCCCCCATAGCTGGGGTCTGGTGGATCAGGAATCTTCCAGAAGTGACCACATTTTTCATGGGTTCAGGTGTTAGAATTCAGAGTTGCATTTATTTTAGCGAGGGCAGGAACCCAATGCTCAAAGGACAAGATGCTACAGGGTCCACTGGACACAGCCAGAGACAGAGGACAGAAGCCCCTACAGGGTGGGCTTGGGATGACTCAAGAAAGCCTCACCTGACAGAGATGGAGTGAGGTTGGTTAAGTGTTGACAGATTAGGAGGGTGATGGGTCCATGAGAGTTTATTAAGTAATTTTTCTTTACACTGGCTTAACTTTTTTTTTTAGTTGGGGTCTCACTCTATCACCCAGGCTGGAGTACAGTGATGTGATCATGGCTGACCTCAACCTCCTGGGCTCAGGCGATCCTTCCACCTCAGCCTCCCAAGTAGCTGGGAATACTTTCGCACCACTGCCTGGCTAATTGTTGTGTGTGTGTGTGGAGACGAGGTCCCACTATGTTGCCCAAGCTGGTCTCCATCTCCTGGGCCCAAGCGATCTTTTTGCCTGGCCTCCCAAAATGCTGGCATGAACCTCTGCACCTGGCCAGTTTAACTTTTTAAAAAATTTTTTTTGAGTTGGAGTCTCACTCTGTCACCCAGGCTGGAGGACAGTGGCACACTCCCGGCCACCGCAGCCTCGACCTGCCAGCCTTCAGTGATCCTTCCATCTCAGCCTTCCAAGTAGCTGGAACTACAGGCGCGCGCTACCACCTCCCGCTAATTTTGTATTTATTGTAGAGACGAGGTCTCGCCAAGTTCCCCAGGTGGGTCTCGAACCCGCGGGCTCAGGCAATCCTCTCGCCTCAGCCTCCCAAAGTGCTGGGATTAAAGGCTGAGCCACCGAGCCCGGCTAACTTGTTTTTGTTTTTGTTTTTTTAAAGTAAAAACAGAAGGATTGCTGGAGCCCAGCAGGCCGAGGCTGCGGTGGCCGGGAGCGGCCACTGCACTCCAGTCTGGGCGACAGAATGAGACTCCAACTCAAAAAAAAAAAATTAAAGGGGGAAAGTAAGAAAACTTCATTCAGGTGTTCCTCTTCACTGTCAGCCTGACTATTGGGGATTACTTCGACATTCGCTGTCCAGTACTGAGAGAGGAGAAAGAAACTGGAGAGGCGGGTGGGGCCCGGGTAACCCATGCCAGCCCCAGGGACCGAAGTGAGAATGCCCAATTCCGGGTCCGCAGACTCTGTCTTTTGCATCTTCCTTCTGATGGGTGCATTCTTCTAGCCTGCCCCGCCAACCGATCAGCATGCTTCTGGGTCCTCTAGAAACCTCTGGCCGCAGCCTTCCCCCCCGCGGCCCAGTTGGGTCCTCTCTTACTGCGGTGCTCGGTTTCCCGAAGCAAATTGGACTTGCTCACCCTTCGGTACTCGCAATTCTTATTCTTCTCAGTCCTGAGGCAAGAACCTGGGACGTGCCAGGTTGAGAGAGTTGTAATCTTCCTTGGGAATTCGGGATTTTCCATGCAAGAGCTGGGAGCTGTAACACTGCCTGGGGCTCCGGCTGTTGGCATCCTGGAGTTCTCGGGCACCAGCACGTTCCCCTCTCCCCGCGCCATTATGTCCTGGATCTCCAGGTGGGTCTCAGGACGCCATCGCGTCCTTGACCGCCGCGTGGGTCTCGGACTGGCCGTGCAGCCCTGGTGCGACTGCCACAATAGCTTTTCCCGTTGACCAAAAATATTAAGCCAGGCCAGGGAGACTCTCTTCCTCGGCCACCTGGCACACGGTCACACGCACTCACCTCTTCCCCTGCAGGGCCCCACTCGGGGTGTCCTTTTAGGTGCTATGGGACCTCCTAGCATGGCAGAGCTATGACTACAACAGCCGACAGGAAGAGCTCTTTGGCAGATTACATCTTCTCCAGGCCTCTGTCTCTACATCTCAAAGAGCGGGGGTCATTTCCGAGAGGACTGAGGACGGATCCCAGGATCCTTGGGGTAAATTTCCTGCTGGTTAAATGGCCCTTGGTTTGATCAGTGTTTTGCTCTTCGCAGTTGGCCACAGACTAGAGCCTTTGTTTGATACCAGCCTGGACGAGTGGACTGAGAATGTGCCAGATGCTGGGATTGAAGCCAAGAGGACTCTTCCGAGGGATGCAGCCTCCCTTGAGGATGTTGTGATTGTCTGCGATGGCAGTGCTGATCTTCTGAAAATACTACCTCTGGGAATTAAGAAAGCCTTTCAAGTGTTTGGAAGTCCTGACACAAGTCTACTTGTACTGTCTATGGGGCACCTGCTCCCCAACTTCTCCTCCTTCTTCCCTAGAGAGGAACTTGAGGTGTATCTTGTACCTACTTGCCCAGAGCCTAGTCTAGCCCCATCTAATGTTGATTCACAGTGGGTGGCCAGACCCAGCAGTTCTTCTAGAATTTATCTTCGGCATAAACTGATGCATGTGGCAAGGGACCCACCCGCATGCAGAAAGGTTTGGTGCAGTGTTGTTAGCAAAAGCAGAGTCTTGGTCCAGGAATAGATATCTTTCACAAGGGAATGGTAAATACCAAGGGTCCCTCCCACCCATGTCCTGAGGCTTGTGATTCTAGGAAGAAGGACAGGCACAGTCATAAATACTGATGTACTGAGGTGAGAGGAGCTGGGCTTCTATTTTCGTAAACAGATTTAATCATAAAGATGTCTATAGGAATAGGGACTTGTAATATGCTGCGTTCAGTTCCTAGCACCTTACATATATTAACTCATTTAATCTTTCCACAACCCTATGAGGCAGATATTAGTACCCCTTCTGGGAAATACACAGTTGATTTCAGCCCAGTTTGAAGATCTCTGGTCTAGATTAGCTAACTCTATTTACTAATGTTGTTATGTTTGTTTGTTTTGTTTGTTTTTTGTTGGGGTCCCCCTGTGTTACCCAGGCTAAAGTGCAGCGGCACGATCATAGCTCACTGAAGCCTCGACCTCAGCCTCCTGAGTAGCTGGGACTATAGCACATGCCAACACACCTGGCTAATTTTTGAACTTTTTAAAGAGATGAGGTCTCACTATATTGCCCAGGCTGGTGTTGAACTCCTGGGCTCAAGCAATCCTCCTGCCTCAGCCTCCCAAAGTGCTGGGATTATAGGTGTGAGCCACTGTGCCCAACTTCTATTTACTAATGTAGTCTTGACTTATTTAATTGTGCTTTAGTGAAGGATCCGGGTAAACAGTGAATAATGAAATGTCCTGTAGTATATTTTAAAATATCCCAGGCTGCATTTATATAGACTATGTGAATTATACATGGACTAATAATTCACGGGTTTGTCACTTTCAAGTTAATAAAAGGTATTTGCAGATGTTGAAACAGAGGCAACATGGTGTAGCAGTCAAGGTTCTGGAATCAGGCTGCTTAGCTTTGAGTCCCAGCGCTACAACTTTCTATCCCTGTGAACTTGCACTACTTTTCTTTTCTCTTTATTCATTATTTATTATTATTATTATTTAATTGGGGGTCTCACTCTGTTGCCCAGACTGGAGTTCAGTGGCAGCTTCCAGCTCCTGGCAGCCTGGACCTCAAGGACCCAGGTGATCCTTCTACCTCAGCCTCCCAAGTAGCTGGGACTACAGATTTGCCACCACACCTAGCCAATTCTTTTATTTTTTATTGAGACAAGGTCTTTCTATGTTTCCTAGGCTGGTCTCAAACTCCTGGGCTCAAGCAATCCTCCCACTTGGCCTCCCAACATTCTGGAATTATAGGCAAGAACCACCACTCCCAGCCAGTTTTCTTTTTTATTGTTCTTTTTTTTTTTTTTTAATTATCTCTATGCCTCATTTTCTTCCTCTGCAAAATGATGGTCATCATAGGACTCTCGTGGAGTTGTTATGAAGCTCGAACAAGTTAATACTTTTAAGCCCTAAATCACAGTCTGGCATCTAGTAATTACTTGGCAGATATTAACTGTTATTTTATGTGATCTTCGCGAGGTATAGTTTCACAGTTTTGCGATCGTGGAAATTGAAGTTTGGAGAGTTTAAATTGCTTGCCCCAGGTCAGATGAAAAAATTATGGAGACTCAAAACCAGACCTTGTGATTTCAGACTCTATGCTGTCTGGCTTTTACATATTTACTACTCAAAATCATAAACTTGTCTATATCTATGATTCTTTGGGTTCACAAATTCTTTGGACTCACAAGGGTTTACTATTGATTGACTAGACTAGGACTCTAGAAACAGGAGAAAAAACAGAAAGATATAAATCGACAAGGTGATTCCCATCAAAAACAACTATTGACCAAATAGGAGAAACTTTTAACATAATGAGTAATTGACATTTGTAAGGATAAGCATGGGTGTGAAACTCAATTAGGTAGACCAGGTCATGACAAAAATAGAAGATCAGGTGTGCTTTCGCCAGATCTGCTACAGATGAGGGTGATTTAAAATCTTGCAGACGAAAGGGGAAGTGATTAATATCTCACATTTACTGCTTCCTAAGCATCCCGAACCTCCCTTGGAGACTGTGCCTGCGTTGTTACCATGCCACTGTATAGACACAGCCCACTCAGATCACTACAGTGGATTTCAGCTGATCACGAGAATGAAATTGAACAGAGACCCTACCCCCCACTAGGATTACCGCTCATGTGGGAACAGAGAATTATAAACCCCATATTCTTTGATTCTACCTTGGCAAGAGATTATAACTGAAGCCACAAACTACAGGTCTTAGTTTCAGCTTACTTTTTAAAAAATTAAAAGGATTGGGGCAGCTGATATGGTTCTTTGAGATGACAAGCTTTCAGCCAGCCATCAGCCTGTCTAAACAGACACAGAAAAGGTCACCAAATATTTACAAACCTGTTACCGTAAAACTGAAGTGAAATCTATATTTATTCTGTATCTAGTTATCTTAAAGTTGAGCCTCTAAATTATTTTTTAAGAATAGTGAAGAGGTTTCTTGTAAAAGAGGTTATTTTTGGTAGTTCTAAGGAATATTTACTTGTAATTTAGACTCCAAATATTTGTTATGTGCAACTTGGTTTGTTGGAGTTTTTGATGGAGAAATTTGTTTATTCTCTTCAAGTTTATAGTTATACCAAGTTTATAACTATGATTAGAATGGGCCTTGATTTTGCCTATCACATTTGTAATAATTTAGGTCTTCACTAACCTAGTTCTGTTTAGCTAAAGATCATTGTAAACTCTCTTAAATTTAGGAACAAGGTTAAAGTCATTATTACTTGTAAAATCCTGTTTTGTCGCAAAGAAAAATAAAGGATCTCTAACTGAATAAAAATCTTGGCCTGTGTGTCCATAGCTAGTCAAAAGTGACTTGAAAGTCTTGACCAAAATATAAAAGACCTGTATTTGGGTATTGAAATCAACACAAAAAAACAGTGCAAGAGGAGAAAAGACAGATTCATGGGGTGAGGTTGACTGCAAGGTGATTATAAGCCAGCGGAGAGATAAGTCTGCTAGAAGATTCGAGGCTGTCCTAAGCTACGTCAGTAGAGGTGCAGCGAACAGATGAAGGAGATCATGTCTCCTCTGCTTTGCATCACACCAGAGTGGTATGCTAGGACCCAAGAACCGTATTTAAGGGAAACACAAGAGCACAAAGTGTGCCTTACGTGGCAGCAACGGGTATGCAGCTGGGCTCTCCCTGCAAGAAGAACGTCAGTTCAGCAGCAAGGGATGCGGACACCCAGTGGCTCGGCTGCTTCCACTTTCAGACTGAAGTCTCGGTCTGTCAATCATCAAGCCCCCCAACCAGTCACTGAGCACATTGGGTGTGCCTTGGCCTGGCCCTCTCTGCTCGCTGCAGGCCTCTGCGACCGCGCGCTCTTTGAGCAGTCTTGGGGCTGGACAAGGTTTTGTGAACCCTGACACACAGGCTGAGGCCCTTCCTGTCCTTTCCCAGGGGTCAGGTGTACAGGAGTCCGAAGGCCTTCCCTTCTCATCCCCTTTGTCTTCTGCAGGCCTTTCCCCCACTCCTGCTTCCCCCTCCCTACATCGCTTGCACTCCTCACTCCCTCTCCGCCTCTGACGGCATCCGAAGAACCCAGATGACACTCCAGAGGAGAGTGATCAAGAGTGAAAAGAGGCCGGGCTCGCCTTTGGGAGGCTGAGGTGAGTGGATTGCCTGGGCCCGCGCGTTTGAGACCCGCCTGGGCATCTCTACAATAAATCAAAAAATCAACCGGGCCTGGTGGTGCATGCCTGTAATTCCGGCTACTTGGAAGGCTGAGGCGGAAGGATCGCCAGAGCCCAGCAGGTCGAGGCTGCGGTGGCCAGGAGCGGCCTCTGCACTCCAGTCTGGGTGACAGAGTGAGACTCCAACTCAAAAAAAAAAAAGAGTGAAAAGAAAAAAGGAGGCTGGGTATGATGGCTCACGCCTGTAATCCCAGCACTTTGGAGGCCGAGGTGGGAGGATCGCTCAATCCCAGGAGCTCAAGACCTGCCTGGCAATATAGTGAGACCTCATCTCTACAAAAAAATAAAAAATTAACTTGACATGGTGGCCTGCAACTGTAGTCCCAACCACTCTGGAGGCTGAGGTGGAAGGGTTGCCTGAGCCCAGGAATTCCAGGCTGGGGTGAGCCATGATGGTGCCACGGCCCTCCAGTCTGGGTGACACAATGAGACTCCAACTCAAAAAAAGATAAGAGAACAAAGGAGGAGCCTGAGGGCCCATGGTAATGGCAGTGTTTATCCTGGAAAAGGTGAGATAAGGGCTGACTTTCTCAGGATAACAGAAGAGGTGCGAGACAACACAAACCATGAGTTTTGATCTGAGCTGTCACAAACCGTGACCTCACCTAAGCTTTCTAGGCCTTTCTTATTTTACCTGTAAAATGAAGGGCTAGATCAATAGTTCTTAATACTTTATCCTTCCAATCACTCTAGCAAAGAAGCAAGTTACAGAACGACCGAAACAAAGACTGTATTTTTTTCCCCCTAGAAGAATGCTTACATGTGGGCAGCCTGCTACTTATACCTTAGTAGTTGATATGAAAACCCTGGGTCTCTGGCCAGGCTTGGTGGCTCAGCCTGTAATCCCAGCATTTTGGGAGGCCGAGGTGAGTGGATTGCCTGGGCCGGCGGGTTCGAGACCCGCCTGGGCAACGTGGCGAGACCTCACCTCTACAATAAATCAAAAATGAGCCAGGCGTGTGGTAGCATGCGCCTGTAGTTCCAGCTCCTTGGAAGGCTGAGGTGGAAGGATGGCCAGAGCCCAGCAGGTCGAGGCTGCGGTGGCCGGGAGCAGCCACTGCCCTCCAGTCTGGGCGACAGCGTGAGACTGCAACTCAAAAAAAAAAAAAAGAAGAAGAAGAAAACTCTGGGTCTCACCCTTACTGCCTTTGTGTGCCACCAGCAGGGTGGAGACTTGGGATGAGGCTCCTTAGATGATCTTCGCAGATACTTTCCAGCTTTTATATTCCTTAGTTCTATGAATGAGGGTTATCACATGAAAGAGGGAGCAGATTTCTTTTGGACTGAATGCAGAAATATAAGTAGTTATGAAGGGGGGGGTTGCATCCATATAGAGAACTTTTTTTTTTTTTGAGTAGAGATCTCATTCTGTTGTCCAGGCTGGAGTGCAGTGGCACAATCGCTGCTCACTGCAGCCTCGATCTCATGGGCTCAGGTCATCCTTCTGCCTCAGCCTCCCCAGTAGCTGGGACTACAGACACGCACCACCATAGCCAACTAATTTTTGGATTTTTTGTAGAGACAAGGTCTCACTATGTGGCCCAGGCTGGTCTTGAACTTCTGGGCTCAAGGAATTTTCCCGCCTTGGCCTCCCAAAGTGCTGGGATTACAGGCATGAGCCACCATGCCCGGCCCACAAAGAGAACTTTTGAACATTCAGAAAAATCCCAAAATGAAATAAAGTGTCATTAGAAGTTATAGGCTCCCACATTAGTCTGCTGGAGCTTCCGTAATGAAATACCAACTGGGTAGCTGAAATAAATTTAAAAATTGTTTTCTCACAGTTCCAGAGACTGGTAGGTTTGGTTTCTTCTCAGGCCTCTTTCTTTGTGTCCTAACATGGTATATTCTCTGTGACTTTGTCATAAATTCTTCTTTTTTTAAAAGACCCCAGTCATATTAGATTAGGACCCACCCTAAATAACTCATTTTAAATTTATCTCTGTGTCCCCAAATATGGTTACACTCCGAGCCACTATGAGCTAATATATTAAGGCTTTGATATATTAATTTGGAGAGACACAATTCAGTCAATAACAGCTCCCTCCCTGGAAATATTCATTCATTATTAATTCAGAGTCCTCATATCACTGTCAGAAATTTGTAGATTGGGCCAGGCATGGTGGCTTGTGCCTATAATCCCAGCATCTTAGGAGGCCAAGGCAGGAGAATCACTTGAGGCCAGAAGTTTGAGAACAGCCTGGGCAACACAGCAAGACCCCATATCTACAAAAAATTGAATTAAAAAAATATGCAGACTGGGTTTCCTCCATGGGTGTGTTCCTAGCCCCTTGCAGGTGTGCAGCCCAGTTTTGACTAATGTACATGCCTTACGTTGGGCCCCCCCCCCACTGGAAACAGGCCTTTAGACAAGGATTCAGGTGCAAGTAATTTATTTGGGAGGTAGATATATGCTGGTCAGGGATAGGAAAATGAGTCAGGAAAGGAAAGGAAGCTAATCAAGTGTGCTTTATTAAACAAGTTACTGTTATAGACAACTGGGGCTCAACCCTGCTGGGAACCTCTGGGCCACTGGAGAGAGATGCACCTCAGAATTTTCCCACCCAGGGGGTGAAAAAGCAAGGACATTTGTCCACTGACCTCACTGTGGATTGCTGCTTTCTGGGACACTCTTTCCCTGGGATTTCCATCCTTCCCCTGTGCAGGCCCAATGAGTTGCCAGAGCCAGAAAGAGCTTCCAGGCAGAGTTGCAGGTGCAGACAGTTGGCAGTCAGGCCAGTGTTCGTAAAAATGGTTTCTGCCAGGAGATGTGGGCGGGGCATGAACAGCTTCTCCCACGGTGTAAAGATTATTTTGGCCACGACCAACGGCACATTCTCTTAAGGTAATTTACAGAGGACAGAATGTGCAATAGAGCAGGTTGCCATTTGGTCTAGAACGGAAGTTGCCTGTGCAGGAGGTGAGAGGGAGTGCACAACTGCATGAAAAGATCACTTGTTTCTTGGAGCATGCAAGAACTTTCTTTTATGAGGTCAAGGCCGTTCTACCCAAACGATTCTGCTAAAAAACCATTACCACATGAAAGTGCAATCAAATAAAGAGTGAAACCACCCTGAATATCTTCTAAGCCCTTACAGTATTATAGTTGGCCAAAAATCTCAGTCTTTAAAATTGTATTTTTATGTTAAATAGAATGATGTTGAATTATATTTTTTATATATCATGCACTCTTCAGTGAAAAGAAGTGCAGAAAGTATAAATAGTAAACTATTGTGTGTGTGTGTATGTGTGTTTTAAATAGCATATCTATGATCGTGTTTACTTATGCAGGAATGATCTCTAGAAAGATCCCCAAGTCACTGACAGCAGGAGTTGCCTATGGGAAGCTGTGCTGAATTGTGGGTTGACTCAGTCAACTTCCAGTTCACTCTCATTTTAAGGTACCATCCTGACTGTTGAGGTCTACACTCCCTGACTTCCTTGCAGCTAGGATCTTGATAGCAAATGTAGTTCCTTCTTTTCATTGGATACACTCATGCACAATTTGGGAAACAGAGGGGAGCCGGGCATGACATCTGTAATCTCAACACTTTGGGAGGCTGAGGCAAGGGGATTGCTTGAGTCTAGGCGTTCAAGACCAGCCTGGACAACGTAGTGAGACCTTATCTCTACAAAAAGCCAAAACATTAGCTGGGCATGGAGGTGTGTATCTGTAGTCACAGCTACTCGAGAGGCTGAGGCAGAAGGATTGCCTTGAACCCAGAAAGTCGAGGCTGTGGTGAGCCATGCCGCTGCACTCCAGCCTGGGTAACAGAGCAAGATTCCAACAACAACAAAAAGAGAAAGCATGAAAAGAAACAGAAGGGAGGCAGAGGGCATCTTCCTGATGTGTTTGGCTGCCAGGCAAGGCTGTGTGGTATGTAAGTGGTTGCATTCTAGGTTCTGGTGTTGCTGAGAGATCATTGTGGTGATGGTGGTTGCACTGGTTTCTTGACTTCCAGATCACAGCCAAGGTAGCTACTCTAGAACTCCATAACTCCGGGGATGACCTTTTGACATTCCCTCTTCTAGCCCTTTCAAAGATTTCATAAGCCCCAAATTCCCCTTATTAAACCTCTTTCTGCTGGAGGTACCTATGGTGAGCCCCCACTCATGCAGCATTGGGACTGGGTGGGATGAAATGGTAGAGAAACTTACTTTTTACTCCATACTTTTTTTAATGAATGATTTTTTCTAACATTTAGAAGTACAGATTTCTTACACGCATATAGCGTGAAATCTGGGCTTTTAGTGTATCCGTTACCCAAATAGTGATTATTATACCCAAGAGGTAATTTTTTCAATCTTTATCCCCCTCTGTGAATGATTTTTTTATTGTGATAAAACACATACAAAAAATTACCATTTTAACCATTTTTAAATGCACAGTTCAGTGGCATTTGGTATATTCACATTGTTGTGCAACCATCACCACTATCCATCTGCAGAAGTTTTTCCATCCCCACAAACTGAAACTTCATACTCCTGAAATTCTCCATTTCTCTTATCCTTCCAGCCCCTGACAATCTCCAATCTACTTTCTATCTTTTTTGACTTGCCTACTATAAGTATCTTTTTTTTTTTTTTTTTTTTTTTGAGTTGTAGTCTCACTTTGTCGCCCAGACTGGAGTGCACTGGCCGCTCCTGGCCACCGCAGCCTCGACCTTCTGGGCTCCGGCAATCCTTCCGCCTCAGCCTTCCAAGTAGCTGAA
>NW_007259943.1:579961-584440 GCF_000164805.1 Carlito syrichta | reverse complement strand
ACTACAGGCGCGTGCTACCACGCCCGGCTAATTTTTGATTTATTGTAGAGATGAGGGCTCGCCAAGTTGCCCAGGTGGGTCTCGAACCTGAGGGCTCAGGGCAATCCACTCACCTCAGCCTCTCAAAGCGCTGGGATTACAGGCTGAGCCACCAGGCCCGGCTATAAGTATTTTATATATACATATTATGTAGTATTTGCCCTTTTGTATCTGCCTTATTTCACCATGTCTTCACAGTTCATCCAAGTTGTAGCATATGTTAGAATTTCTTCCTTTCTTTCTTTCTTTCTTTCTTTCTTTCTTTCTTTCTTTCTCTCTCTCTCTTTCTGTCTTTCTGTCAGAGTCTCACTCTATTGCCCAATGGAGTGCAATAGCACAATCATAGAGGCTCACTGTAGCCTCGACTTCCTGGGCCCAGGCGATCCTTCCACCGCAGCCTCCTGAGTAGTTGGGACTACTCCCTACTAATTTTTGTTGTTGTTGATTGTTTTGAAGAGACAAGCTCTTGCTATGTTGCTGAGGCTGACCTTGAACTCCTGGGCTCAAGTGATCCTCCCACCTCAGCCTCCAAAGTGCTGGGATTATAGCTGTGCACCACCCTGCCCAGCCTCCATCCTGTCTAAAATTGAACAGCATTCCATTGTATGGGTAGGCCACATCTTGTTTCTCTCATCATCTGTCAGTGAACACTGGGTTGCTTATACCCGTTGGCTGTTGTAAAGGATGCAGGATTGTTCTTTTTTTTTTTTTTTTTTTAGTTGGAGAGTCTCAATCTGTCACCCAGGCTGGGCTGGAGGGCAGTGGCATGCTCATGGCCACCACAGCCTCAGCCTGCTGGACTCATGTGATCCTTTCACCTCAGCCTTCCAAGTAGCTGGAACGACAGGCACATACTACCATGCCCAGTTAATTTTTTGATTTATTGCAGAGATGAGGTCTCACCAAGTTGCCCAGGCTGGTCTCAGACCTGTGGGCTCAGGCAATCTTCTCACCTTGGCCTCCCAAAGTACTGGATTATAGGCATGAGCCACTGTGCCCGGCCTCACGGTTGTTTTTTTATTTGTTTTGGTTTGGTTTTTTTTGAGTTGGAGTCTCCCTCCATCACCCAGGCTGGAGTGCAGTGTCACCCTCACTGCCACCCCAGTGTTGACCTGCTGGGCTCTGGCGAGCCTTCCACCTCAGCCTTCCAAGTAGCTGGAACTACAGGCACGAGTCACCACGCCTGGCTAATTTTTTGACTGACTGTAGAGATGAGGTCTTGCCAAATTAACCAGGCTGGTCTCAAACCCATGGGCTCAGGCAGTCCTCTCACCTCAGCCTCCCAAAGTGCTGGGATTATAGGCATGAGCCACCGCACCTGGCTGCTTGATTGTTCTTAATAGAGCCCTGGAAACAATCCAAATGCTCATGAATAATTGACGAGAAAAACTGTGGCAAATGTATCCAACAGAACACAATAGACAATAAAAAAGAATGACTTCAATGGGGAGCAGAATGGATGGATTCACAAATATAGCACGAAGTAAAGAAGGAAACCCAGTGGCAGAGAATGCCCATGGTAGGATTCCATTTTTATAAGGACAGAACAGGTGAACTGGATGGTGGATTGGCACCAATCTGACCGACTGAGAGCCATGGCAAGATTGTGCTTCTAAATATATAGGATGAGGGCCAGATTCCGGATTCTGATAAATGACCAAGGTGATGTAAGACGTACAACCAGACTGCTCCTGGAGACAGTCCCTGTCTCTCCCTGAGTTTATTTCAAAATACAGCAATTGTTTCGCCTTTTGTCTCCTTTAGAAACAGTCCAATGTTGCCTAACAAAAAGACTGCTCATAAATTACTTCATAATGGATGAAAAAGCAAACCAGTTTCCTGGACTTTCTTTTATCCTTCAATATTGTTGCACGAGGTCACAGGTGACTCTGTCTAACCTTTACAAGAAATGGCTTCTTTTGAAAAAGTATGGGCAATTTATAATAATTGGATTGCATTTCTCATTCTTCTTTCCAGTTTCTAGTCCCCTTTCCTGGACACATTCTAAAAAGCAAAATAAAAGGGAAAAGTTACAGCATGCTAATTCAGTTATCCACTCTGAATGACACTAAGTTTTTTTTTTTTAAAAGGACCATTGAGGCCGAACGAGGTGGCTCATGGCTATAATCCCAGCACTTTTGGAGGCTGAAGCGGGAAGATTGCTTAAATCCAGGAGTTCAAGATCTACCTGGGCAATATAGTGAGACCCTGTCTCTACAAAAAATAAAAAAATTAGGCATGGTGGTACAAACCTGTGGTCCCAGCTACTCGAGAGGCTGAGTCTCGGAGGATGGCCCAAGAAGACAAGGCTAAAGTAAGCCATGGTCGTACCATTGTACTCTAGCCTAGGCAGCAGAGCAAGACCCCGACTCAATAAGACAATCAATCATTAATATTTAAAAAGTTAAAAGCACTATTGAGTTACCATTAAGTTCATGGGCAATCATAAAAGCAGGTAGTGTGTGGCCAGACAAACCCTACTAACCGAATAGTAAGTTCATTTAGATAACATCCATCAGAATCCTCAAACTCATCATCTTTAAAATAATATTAACAAACATCTGTGATATCTTCAAACGTCTAAAAGTTATTCCTTTGAAGGGAAGTGTATTCTTTCATTAGTCTGCTTTTCAGAATCACTAGATGTTATGTAACATTTAGAGGATGAAACTGATCTATTTAATTGAAAGAGAAAGAAAAAGTGTGGCGTGTTTTCACATCCTCTGTTTATTAATATATGTCTTGATGGAAAATGATTCTAAAATGAATATTTGTTGAATTCTTTCCCAAACACCAAATGTCTTAAAAGGCCCACCACTGACTAGCCTATTCACGTTTTCTTTTTTTTTTTTTTGGAGTTGGAGTCTCACTTGGTCGCCCAGACTGGAATGCAGTGGCCGCTCCCGGCCACCGCAGCCTCGACCTCCTGGGCTCCAGCGATCCTTCCGCCTCAGCCTTCCAAGTAGCCAGAATTACAGGCATGCGCTACCACGCCCAGCTAATTTTTTTGATTTACTATAGAGATGAGGTCTTGCCAAGTTGCCCAGGTAGGTCTCGAACCTGCGGGCTCAGGCAATCCACTCACCTCAGCCTCCCAAAGGTGCAGGATTACAGGCTGAGCCACCGAGCCGGGCTCTTTTTTTTTTTTTTTTTTTTTTTTTTTTGAGTTGGAGTCTCACTCTGTCACCCAGACTGGAGTGCAGTGGCCACTCCCGGCCACTGCAGCCTCGACTTGCTGGGCTCCGACGATCCTTCCGCCTCAGCCTTCCAAGTAGCTGAAACTACAGGTGCGTGCCACTACACCCAGCTAAATTTTTGATTTATTGTAGAAATGAGATCTCACCAAGTTGCCCAGGCGGGTCTCAAACCCATGGGCTCAGGCAATTCACTCACCTCAGCCTCCCAAGGCACGGGATTACAGGCTGAGCCACCGAGCCCAGCTTCACATTTTCATTTAAATTGGGTAAATGAACTGGTTTATAGAAATAGGTAGTAATGAACACTTGGATTCAATTAAAACTACTAAAAAATAAAAATGTTATTGAAGAGAGCTAGCTTCAATGTATCACCATAATCTATTTATTTCAAAAGAAGAGATCTGACCCAGTGGTATAGTTAAGCCATTGAAAAAAAGAGCCCCATCCCTAGTTAATTGAAAACTAGGGAGATTTTTTTTCTGCCCCTTCCCTCAGGAGAAACTATTTTATTTATTTCTGTGGAGGAAACAAATGCCAAGTTTGTTCCCTGGCTGTTGCTGTTGCCTGTTATCCATTGTCTTTTAAGTTCTCCAGAGAGAAGTAACGACCCCTTAACAAGAACTTGAACATGAACTCCTCCAGAGAGAAGTAATGACCGCCTCAGAAACCATGTAATTATTTTAGCCCCTTGGATTCAATAGTTATCACGATGTTGCCAGTCTTAACCAGCACAATTTTATTGAGGCCTTTTCAGTGATAAATTCATTCCTCCAACCTTCCAGAGTATTCTGGAGAGTTCAAGAATTTTCTATTAGACCTTGGCTTTCAGATTACTACAAAAAAATGTCAAGAGAGGAGGGTAGGATTGATTGAGTGATTGATTTATGAGTGATATGGGGTCTTGCTCTGTCACCCAGGCTAGAGTACAGTGGCATGATCATAGCTCAGTGTAACCTCAAACTCCTGGGCTCAAGCGATCCTACCATCTCAGCCTTCCGAGTAGCTGGGACTACGGGCACACACCATCATGCCTGGCTAATTTTTAAAAAATTTTCTGAGCCGGGCTCGGTGGCTCAGCCTGTAATCCCGCGCCTTTGGGAGGTGAGTGGATTGCCTGAGCCCACAGGTTCGAGACCCGCCTGGGGAGCGAGACCTCATCTCTACAATAAATCAAAAAATCAGCCAGGTGTGGTAGCGAATGCCTGTAATTTCGGCTACTCGGAAGGCTGAGGCGGAAGGATCA
>NW_007259943.1:576689-579941 GCF_000164805.1 Carlito syrichta | reverse complement strand
GCAGGAGCCCAGCAGATCGAGGCTGCGGTGGTCGGGAGTGGCCACTGCACTCCAGTCTGGGCGACCGAGTGAGACTCCAACTTAAAAAACAAACAAACAAACAAACATTTTCTGAAGATGGAGTCTCATTATGTTGCCTGGGCTGCTCTCGAACTGCTGGGCTCAAGTGATCCTCCTGCCTTGGTCTCCCAAAGTGTTAGTTTACAGGCGTGACCCTCTGTGCCTGGTTGTAGGATATACCTAATTTAGCATTTTGTTTGCTTGGTTCTAAATCTTTAAAAATTCAGCCCTCTGGGCCGCACCTGCAATCCCAGCACTTTGGGAGGCTGAGGCAGGAGAATCCCTTGAGGCTAGGAGTTCAAGACCAGCCTGGACAACAGAGTGAGACCTTACCTCAAAAAAAAAAAAAAAATTCAGCCCTATGGAACTTGGGCCGCCATCTGTGCCCTCTGTCTCCAAATATCAAGAGCTGCGACCTGTGCAAAAGGCATCAATGAGTGCCTGGGCTAGGATCTGCACCCAGCTCCTGCTCCTACGGCCACCTTCTTTCTGCTTATCCATCTTCTAAAACACATTTTACACTGTTTAAGTTTGCTAGGACTGCCATGACAAAGGGCTGCATACTTGGGGGTGGTTCCTCTTTCTCCTCCTCCTTTTCCTCCTCCTCTTTTTTTTTCCCTGGCTTCTGCTTCTTTTCGAGTTGGGGTTTCAAGTGCAATGGCACAATCATGGCTGACCACAGCCTCAACCTTCTGGGCTCAGACTGTCTTTCTATTAATACCCCAGCCTCCTGAGCCCAGCAGGTCGAGGCTGTGGTAGCTGGGAGCGTGTCACTGCCCTCCAGCCTGGGCAACAGAGTGAGACTCCTACTCAAAAAAAAAAAGAAAAAACCCCAGCCTCCCAAGTTGCTGGGACTACAGATGCATGCTACAACACCTGGCTATTTAAAAAAAATTTTTTTTTTGTAGAGACCAGATCTCACTGTGTTGCCCAGGCTGGTCTCGAACTCCTGGGCTCAAGCTATCCTCTCATCTCAGCCTTCCAAGATGCTGGGATTACAGGTGTGAGCCACCGCACCTGACCTCTTCTTATGAGGATACGAATCATGTGGAGAAGGGCACGTTCTGATCCAGAGTGACCTCATCTTAACTTGACTACATCTGCAAAGACCTTATTTCCCAATGAGGTCACGTGCCCAGGGACTGGGCTCCACCTTCTGTCTGGTGACTGTGTCATGTAACAAAGACAGAATCGCCTGGCAGCCTGACATGGGCTTATCACCTGGAGGACTTGATGAAACTGGCGACCACCCTCCACGTCTCTCTTAAAGTCTCTGAAATACTAAGTCCGAGGCAGGACTTGACCACATCCTTCTGGGGGACTCGATTCCATCCCCAACACATTCTCCATCTTGGCTCCCTCTGATATTTTGTTGAACTACCCGATGGTCACTTTGAACATCCAGCAGGTGCTCGGCTGTGGCCACAGTGACATGGGTGGCTGCTTGGTCAGCCCCTCAGGGTGGTCCTTTTCAGTGCATAGAGATCCCCAGGGGCTGTAGGGCTTGGTTTGTTTCTAAAGATTCTGGACCAAGGCAGTACGCGCCACAGAGTCGCCGCAGACTTTTGCCAAGGATTGGCTTCTTCTCCGGCTCCACCTTCTGTCTGGTGACTGTGTCGTGTAACAAAGACAGAATCGACTGGCAGCCTGACCCTTGGGCTTATCACCTGGAGGACTTGATGAAACTGGCAACCGCCCTCCACGTCTCTCTTAAAGTCTCTGAAATACTAAGTCAGATATTAGCATTTTACAAGTTCTCAGGCCATAGGAGAAACACTGGTCTGGGAATTACACTTTCAGGACTGTTGTTACATAGCAATACCTGCTAATGAAAATGTAGTCGATCAACAAACTTTTTTTCTTTTCTTTTTTTTTTTTTGGATTCAGTGTCTCACTGTTGCCCGGGCTAGAGTGCAGTGGTATGATGACAGCTCACGGCAGTCTCAGCCTCCTGGACTCAAACAATCTACCTGCCTCAGCCTCCCTAGTAGCTGGGACTACAGGCACAGGCCATCACGCCTGGCTAATTATTATTTTTTTTTGTAGAGACAAGGTCTCGCTGTGTTGCCCAGGCTGGTCTCAAACTCCTGGGCTCAAGCCAGCCTCCTGCCTCTGCCTCCCAAAGTGCTGGGATTACAGGTGTGAGTCCCCACCCCGGCAAACAAATATTAGCATTTTATTATTGAAAATTTCACAAGTAGAGAGAATAGTAGACAAGATCCCTGTGTCTCTGCTTCCCAGTCGGGCCAGCTTCATGGACGTACAACCTGTGCACACAGAGTCTGTCTCCGACTTGAAAGGGCCCTATGTTTTGTTTACTGCTCTGCTGTTGCAACCTTAAACTTCTTTTTTTTTAAGAGACAACTGGCTTAGCCTGTCATCCCAGCACTTTGGGAGGCCGAGGCGAGTAGATTGCCTGAGCCCTCAGGTTCGAGACCCGCCTGGGCAACCTGGCAAGACCTCGTCTCTACAAAAATTAAAAAAAAAAAATCAGCCTGGCGTGGTAGCGCACGCCTGTAGTTCCAGCTATTTGGAAGGCTGAGGCGGAAGGATCGCCGGCACCCAGCAGGCTGACGTTGGGATGGCCATGAGCATGCCAATGCACTCCAGCCTGAGCGATGGAGTGAGACCCCAACTCAAAAAAAATAAAACAAAAACAGAGACAAGTTTTGCTCTGTCACCCAAACTGGAGTGTGGTGGCACAATCATAGCTCACTTTAGCCTGGAACTCCTGGGCTCAAGTGATCCTTCCACCTCAGCCTCCTGAGTAGCTAGGACTGCAGGTGCATGCCACCGTGCCCAGTTTATTTTTATTTTTATTTTTTTGTAGGGATGGAGTCTTGATGTGTTGCCCATGCTGATCTGAAAATCCTGGCCTTAAGTGAGCCTTCTGTCTCAGTCTCCCAAAGTGCTGGGATTATGGCATGAGCCACCGCACCCAGCTGAAATACTTAATAATTTTTAACAAGTGCCTGGGTTTTCATTTTGCACTGGGCCTCACAAATCATGTAATGAGTCCAGCCCCTTGGATTCAATGGCTATCATGAGACCGAACGTGGTGGCTCACACCAGTAATCCCAGTACTTTGGGAAGCTGAGGTGGAAGGATTCAGATCAGGAGTTCAAGATAAGCCTGGACCACATAGTGAGACCTCATCTCTACAAAAAAAAAAAAAAAAAAAAAAACTTACCC
>NW_007259943.1:575944-576233 GCF_000164805.1 Carlito syrichta | reverse complement strand
CTCACCTCAGCCTCCCAAAGCGCTGGGATTACAGGCTGAGCCACCAAGCCCGGCTCAGATCCTGACTTTCAAGGGCCTTACAGCTTCATACAAGTATGTAAAGCTCCACGATTTTGCAAATAAAAATATGTGTTAGCCAGGCTCGGTGGCTCAGCCTGTAATCCCACGCCTTGGGAGGCAGAGATGAGTGGATTGCCTGAGCCCGTGGGTTTGAGACCCGCCTGGGCAACTTGGCGAGACCTCATCTCTACAGTAAATCAAAAAATTAGCCGGGCGTGGTAGCACGCGC
>NW_007259943.1:541657-575867 GCF_000164805.1 Carlito syrichta | reverse complement strand
GCCTGTAGTTCTAGCTACTTGGAAGGCTGAGGCAGAAGGATCGCCGGAGCCCAGCAGGTCAGGGCTGCGGTGGCCGGGAGTGGCCACTGCACTCCAGTCTGAGCGACTGAGTGAGACTCCAACTCAAAAAAAAAAATGTGCTATTCTAGTAAGTAATGCTTTCATTTAAGTATGCCCAGAGATAAAATTTGGTCTCTAGATTTCTCTGATGCCCACCATGTTGATCAAGTCTTGGGGGCCATACACTTCAATATGTGTCCATCTAGTCATACATACGCTGTGTTCATGTACCATAATCATTGGTTAAATTTCATAAGACAAGAGACATCGTAATAATCCTGAAAAGAGGCAGTGTGTATGGTGGTTAAGAACCTGTGGGTCTGTGGCCCAGTGTAGTTGGGGTCACATCTGTTCCCCACTAGCTGTGTGGTTTAGGCAAGCTGCTTAACTTCTCTGCACCTCTGTAAACTGTTGACCGCAGTGAATGCAGTGCAGGGCTTCTGCATGGTAGACACACTACAGTGTTAGAATAATCTAACCCATCCAGTAGTGACTGCTCAGTCCGTGTCATTATTGTTCCACACCCAGTAGGAAAGTTGATAATAAAAGAGAACAGGGGCTGGGCACGGAGCTCAAGCCTGTAATCCTAGCACCTTCGGAGGCCAAGGTGAGAGGATTGCCTGAGCCCAGGGGTTCGAGACCAGCCCAGGCAACTTGGTGAGAACTCGTCTCTATAATACAGTTAAAAAAAAATTTAGCCAGGCATGGTGGCGCATGCCTGTAGTTCCAGCTACTTGGAAGGCTAAAGTGGAAGGATTGCCGGAGCCCAGCAGGTCAACACTGGGGTGACTGTAGGCATGTGTGACACTGCACTCCAGCCTGGGTGACAGAGGGAGACTCCAACTCAAAAATAAATGAATGAATAAATAAATAAAACAAATAATAGAAAACAGGTATCATCTAGCAGTTTAAACATGTATGATTCCAGCTAACTACAATCGTTTAAACTATGGACATTCAGACATCTTTTTCTGTCTTTTAGTTGTATTACTTGTACACATTGTTATATATTTTTAATTGTGGTAAACACACATACAACATAAAACTTAGCATCTTATACGCATTTTTCTTTTCGAGTCAGGGTCTCACTCTGTCGCCCAGGCTGGAGTGCAGTGACACAATCTTGTCTCACTACAGTCTTGATCTCCTAGGCTCAGGCGATCCTTCCGCCTCAGCCCCTCAAGTAGCTGGGACTACAGATATGTGCTACCACACCCTGCTAATTTTTTATTTTTTTGTAGAGGCAGGGTGTCATTATGTTGCCCAGGCTGGTCTCAGACTACTGGGCTCGAGCAATCCTCTCACCTCAGCCTCCCAAAGTGCTGGGATTACAGGCATGAGCCACCAACCCTGGCCCTTATAACCATTTTGAAGTGTACAGTTTAGTAGTAGAATATTTACACTGAGCCGGGCTCGGTGGCTCAGCCTGTCATCCCGCGCCTTTGGGAGGCTGAGGGGAGTGGATTGCCTGAGCCCGTGGGTTCGAGACCCGCGTGGGCAGCGAGACCTCATCTCTACAATAAATCAAAAAATCAGCCGGGCGTGGTAGTGCATGCCTGTAATTCTGGCTACTTGGAAGGCTGAGGCGGAAGGATCACCGGAGCCCAGCAGGTCGAGGCTGCAGTGGCCGGGAGCAGCGGCCACTGCACTTCAGTCTGGGTGAAAGAGTGAGACTCCAACTCAAAAAAATATATAAAATAAAAATAAATAAAAATAAATCAAAAATTAGCCGGGCATGGTAGCGCGCACCTGTAGTTCCAGCTACTTGGAATGCTGAGGCAGAAGGATCACTGGAACCCAGCAGGCGAGGCTGCGGTGGCCGGGAGCGGCCACTGCCCTCCAGAATGGGCGACAGAGTGAGACTCCAACTCAAAAAAATAAAATAAAAATAATATTTACACCAGGCGTGGTGGCTCACGCCTATAAATCCAGCACTTTAGAAGGCTGAGGTGAGAGGATGGCCTGGGCTCACTGGTTCGAGACCAGCCTGGGCAATTTGATGAGACCTCATTTCTACAATAAATCAAAAAATTAGCAGGGCATGGTGGCACGTGCCTGTGGTTCCAGCTACTTGGAAGGCTAAGGTGGAAGGATCACCTGAGCCCAGTAGTTTGAGCCTGCGGTGGCCATGAGTGTGCCACTGCACTCCAGCCTGGGCGACAGAGTGAGACTCCAACTCAAAAAAAAAAAAAAAATATTTACATTGTTGTGTAACAGATCTCCAGAATTTTCACATCTTGCAAAACTGAAACTCTATCTCCCACCCCCTGGCGACACCCCCTTTCCACTTTCTGTCTCTGTGAATTTTCCTATACTGGATGCCTCATAAAAGTGGAATCACACAGCCTTTGTCTTCTTTTGACTGGCTTCTCACACTCAGCCTAAAGACCTCAAGGCTGATCCATACTGTGACGAGATTCCTTTGAAAGACTGAATGATATGATTTGTATATAGATGCCACACTGTATCCATTTGTTCATTGATGGACGCTTGGGTGGCTTCCACTTTTTGCCTATCTATGAATAACACTGCTACTAGCATGGGTTATGTGCCCATTATTTTTAACCAATTTTTTCCATCATTAACAATAACCTGACCGGGCGCAATGGCTCATGCCTGTAATCCCAGCATTTTGGGAGACAGAGGCAAAAGGGTTGCCTGAGCCTATGGGTTTGAGACCAGCCTAGGCAATATGGCAAGACCTCATCTCTACAATTAAAAAAACAAAAATTAGTGGGTGTGGTGACATGCCTGTATTTTCAGTACTCAGAAGGCTGAAGTGGAAGAATCACCTGAACCCAGCAGGTCGAGGGTGCAGTGGCTATGAGCGTGCCACTGCATTCCAGCCTGGCAACAGAGTGAAACTCTAACTCAAAAATAAAACAATAACCTTACCACAGTTGGCTTATTATTTGCACAACCCAGACTTCTGCATGAGCTAGAAGAGAAAATATATAAATCCTGGAGCAGAGCCATCTGATATCTGGGTTGTCTGAAATCTCGTCCCTGCAGAAAATAAACATTTCATTGAACAAGCGGATCTGGAAAAGACTACTTTGTACCTGCTTAAAGGAGATGATTTTAGGCTCAAGTGAGATACTGTGAAAATGGTAATGGTCTATATAAAAATATAAGTGGAGGCCGGGCACGGTGGTTCACACTTGTAATCCCAGCACTTTGGGAGGCTAAATCGGAGAACTCACTTGAGCGTAGGAGTTCAAGATCAACCTGGACAACACAGGTAGAGCTTGTCTTTACAAAAAATTAGTGGGGCGTGGTGGTGCATGCCTGTAGTCCTAGCTACTTGGGAGGTTGAAGCGAGACAATGGCCTGAGCCCAGGGGGTCAAGGCTGCAGTGAGCTATGATTGTGCCACTGCACTCCAGCCTGGGTGACAGAGTTTGGCCAACCATGCTTCTACCATTTTCTTTGACTGTCCTGGCTGTCGCGTTGTGATGCTAGCACTCATTTGATTAACACCATCTTTTGAGCGAATGTCATATGGGCATACATTTTTTGGCACATATATATATATATGATACACACACACACACACACACACACACACACACATATATGGTACTATTATTTATTACTGTGGCCTTTTCTTTTCTTTTGAGTTGAAGTCTCACTCTGTCACCCAGGCTCATGGCCACCATAATCTCAGTCTGCTGGGCTCAGGTGATCCTTCCACTTCAGCCTTCCAACTAGCTGGAACTACAGGCATGCGCCACCACACCTGGCTAATTTTTTGATTTATTGTAGCGATGAGGTCTCACCAAGTTGCCCGGGCTGGTCTCAAACCCGTGGGCTCAGGCAATCTTCTCACCTCGGCCTCCCAAAGTGCTGGGATTATAGGTGTGAGCCACCGTGCCCAGCTACTGTGGCCTTTTCTAGCCAGTATTTCCTTTGGTCCATCTGTTTACACCATCCCCCGCTATGTTAGGGAAGAGAAGGACACCCCTTTAGACCATGACCTCTTTTCTTTTTCTTTCTTTTTTTTTTTGAGTTGGAGTCTCACTCCTTCGCCCAGGCTGGAGTACAGTGGTATGAAGGCTCACAGCCACCCCAGCTTCAACCTGCTGGGCTCCGGGGATCCTTCCACCTCAGTTTTCTGAGTAGCCAGAACTATAGATGTGCGCTATCACGACCGGCTAATTTTTTGATTTATTGTAGGGACGAGGTCTCACCAAGTTGCCCAGGCGGGTCTCGAACCCGCGGGGTCAGGCAATCCACTCACCTCGGCCTCCCAAAGTGCTGAGATGACAGGCTGAGCCACTGAGCCTGGCCACCCCTTTCTTTATCACTCGGGCT
This sequence comes from Carlito syrichta, assembly GCF_000164805.1. Lineage (NCBI taxonomy): Eukaryota > Metazoa > Chordata > Mammalia > Primates > Tarsiidae > Carlito > Carlito syrichta. The sequence continues at coordinate 571,494 of NW_007259943.1, read as the reverse complement.
TATTCATTTTCATATTTTTGTTTCTTCTTTTGGTTTCCTGTTTACTTTCCCGTCCTTCTCCCTCTGGGCCTTCTTCCTTGTAGGGCTGTTCTAAAATTATACCAGGAATTTAACTTACAGAGGCCAATGCTGTTAAAAGAAGAACGTATTACTTATATCTGCTGAGAAAGGGATAGGACACCTCACACAGGACCATCAGTGTGGGCAGGAGGCAGAAGGAACAAGGGGAGAAGCCCAGGCCAGAGCCTTTATCAAGACTTCCATGGAAAGACAGAGTAAACAGCTTCAGATTGGCCACCGAGTGATGAAGGCGGGCTCTGAGCTGTCGGGATGCTCTGGGTGTCAGGTCTTGGGATGACTTAGGGCAGGGGATATATTGATTTAAAGCATGAGAGTCGGGCTGGACTTGGTGGCTCAACCTGTAATCCCAGCGCTTTGGGAGGCCGAGGTGAGTGGATTGTCTGAGCCCGCGGGTTCGAGACCTGCCTGGGCAACTTGGCGAGACCCTCATCTCTACAATAAATCAAAAAAATCAGCCAGTTGTGGTAGTGCATACCTATAGTTCCAGCTACTTGGAAGGCTGAGGTGGAAGGATCGCCAGAGCCCAGCAGGTCGAGGCTGCGGTGGCCGGGAGCGGCCACTGCACCCCAGTCAGGGCAACAGAGTGAGACTCCAACTCAAAAAAAAAAAACAAAAAACAAGGCTGGACTTGGTGGCTCAACCTGTAATCCCAGCGCTTTGGGAGGCCGAGGTGAGTGGATTGTCTGAGCCCGCGGGTTCGAGACCTGCCTGGGCAACTTGGCGAGACCCTCATCTCTACAATAAATCAAAAAAATCAGCCAGTTGTGGTAGTGCATACCTATAGTTCCAGCTACTTGGAAGGCTGAGGTGGAAGGATCGCCAGAGCCCAGCAGGTCGAGGCTGCGGTGGCCGGGAGCGGCCACTGCACCCCAGTCAGGGCAACAGAGTGAGACTCCAACTCAAAAAAAAAAAACAAAAAACAAGGCTGGACTTGGTGGCTCAACCTGTAATCCCAGCGCTTTGGGAGGCCGAGGTGAGTGGATTGTCTGAGCCCGCGGGTTCGAGACCTGCCTGGGCAACTTGGCGAGACCCTCATCTCTACAATAAATCAAAAAAATCAGCCAGTTGTGGTAGTGCATACCTATAGTTCCAGCTACTTGGAAGGCTGAGGTGGAAGGATCGCCAGAGCCCAGCAGGTCGAGGCTGCGGTGGCCGGGAGCGGCCACTGCACCCCAGTCAGGGCAACAGAGTGAGACTCCAACTCAAAAAAAAAAAACAAAAAACAAGGCTGGACTTGGTGGCTCAACCTGTAATCCCAGCGCTTTGGGAGGCCGAGGTGAGTGGATTGTCTGAGCCCGCGGGTTCGAGACCTGCCTGGGCAACTTGGCGAGACCCTCATCTCTACAATAAATCAAAAAAATCAGCCAGTTGTGGTAGTGCATACCTATAGTTCCAGCTACTTGGAAGGCTGAGGTGGAAGGATCGCCAGAGCCCAGCAGGTCGAGGCTGCGGTGGCCGGGAGCGGCCACTGCACCCCAGTCAGGGCAACAGAGTGAGACTCCAACTCAAAAAAAAAAAACAAAAAACAAGGCTGGACTTGGTGGCTCAACCTGTAATCCCAGCGCTTTGGGAGGCCGAGGTGAGTGGATTGTCTGAGCCCGCGGGTTCGAGACCTGCCTGGGCAACTTGGCGAGACCCTCATCTCTACAATAAATCAAAAAAATCAGCCAGTTGTGGTAGTGCATACCTATAGTTCCAGCTACTTGGAAGGCTGAGGTGGAAGGATCGCCAGAGCCCAGCAGGTCGAGGCTGCGGTGGCCGGGAGCGGCCACTGCACCCCAGTCAGGGTGACAGAGTGAGACTCCAGCTCAAAAATTAAAATTAAAATAAAGCATGAGAGTCAGATACGAAGGTGATGGAAACAAACCCTTGGATTGTCTCATCTGTATATGGTGGGTACGTTCCAGGCATCCTGGCTCACACCTGTAATCCCAGCACTTTGGGAAGCTGAGGCAGGAGGATTGCTTGAGCTCAGGAATTTGAGAACAGCCTGGGCAACATAGCGAGACCTTGTCTCTACAAAAAATTTAAAAAGGAGTCAGGCATGATGGCTGGTGCTTGTAGTCCCAACTATTTGGGAGGCTGAGGTGGGAGGATCACCTGAACCCAGGAGGTCAAGACTGCCGTGAACCATGATTGTGCCACTGCACTCCAGTCTGAGTGAGAGTGGGATCACCACTCCAAAAAGAAAGAAAGAAAGAAAGAAAAGTAAGGCAAGTTTCAGGTGGAGGAGCCCAGAACATGCCACCCCAAAACATACCACTTGGACACATGGATTATTTTGAGATGAATGCGCTTGAGAAACGGTGGTACAGGCGGAGCTCCCTGAATTCCTGCTTTCTCCCTAAAAGCAGGTGTGACATTTCCATGGAGAAAGGTGCCCTCCCTGTACAGGAAGAGAAGGGCATGCTCGTAATCAGAGATCGGGAGTCAATACTGGAACAGACCTGTGCAAACAAAATTAAGATAACCCTTGTTTTTCACCAGTTTTTCCTGATGTATTTATCTCCTGGTCACTGTGCCACAATGCACTGCTTCTAGCCCAAGCCCCTTTGTCTTGTCACAGGCCCACAGTTTACCACTTTTTGTGTAAAAAGCTGGCTGGGCTCAGTGGCTCAGCCTGTAATCCTAATACTTTGGGAGGCCTGAGTTTGTGGTTCGAGACCAGCCCAGGCAACTTGGTGAGACCTTGTTTCTACAATAAATCAAAAATTAGTGGGGCGTGGTAAGGCGCATCTGTAGTTCCGGTTACTTGAAAGGCTAAGGTGGAAAGATTGCCGAAACCCAGCAGGTCGATGCTGGGGTGGCTGCAAACATGCGTGCCACTGCACTCCAGCCTGGGCGACAGAGTGACACTCCAACACACAAAAAAAACAAAAAACCTCAGAGCTTTGGGGCCTAACAACTTCTTTGGGTCTTCATTTTCCTTCTGAAGACTCCCATGTACATGTTAAAATCTTTACTACATTTGTGTGCTTTTCACTTGTTAATGTGTCTTGTATCAGTTTAATTCAAGGGGCCAGCCACAGAACGTAACAGTATAGGAGGTCTTTCCTCCCCTAATCAGTCCTCTGTCCGCCAGCCCTGGGAGGGACAGCCTCTCTCCTTGGATCTGTAAGGCCCCTGAGACCTGTCAGAACATTGTAAGATACAAAAGATAAGAAACATGATGGTAACACAGGGATCAAGCCGGCCAGTCCCAGTGGTCGGTGTAGAATTTCTGCAGCTTTCTCACCGTTGTGCTCAGGACTCCTGCTGGCTTTCCCTAGATAGCTGCTTGGGGACAGCCTTGCCCAAGATGCATTGTTAAGGAAACACAAAGCTGCCCAGAGGAAGTGGGGGACGCTGCCTCTGGATTATTAATACATTCCATTTCCTTTTTTCTCCTTCTTTCTTTTATTCTTTTTTCTTTTTGCTGTTGTTGTTGACAGGATCTTGCTCTGTTGTCCAGGCTGGAGTGCAGTGGTGCAATCATAGCTCACTGCAGACTCAAACTCCTGACCTTACACCCAGCCACCACACCCATCTCCTGCCTCAGCCTCCCAAGTAGCTGGGACTACAGGCATGCGCCACCACACCCAGTTAATATTTTAATTTTCTATAGAGATGAGGTCTCACTATGTTGCCCAGGCTGGTTTCAAACACCTGGCCTCAAGCAATCCTCTTTGCTCAGCCTTCCAAAGGGCTGGGATTACAAGTGTGGCCACCATGCCCAGCCAATGCATTCCATTTCCCACAAGGTTTCAGGACTTAATAATTGTCCCTCAATAAGGGTCTACTTATCTTCCTGCAGTGGTCTTGGGGATGTTTCTTTTTGTTTGTTTGTTTGTTTGTTTGTTTTTGAGTTGGAGTCTCACTCTGTAGCCCAGACTGGAGTGCAGTGGCCGCTCCCAGCCACCGCAGCCTCAACCTGCTGGGCTCTGGTGATCCTTCCGCCTCAGCCTTCCAAGTAGCCAGAATTACAGGCGCACACTATCACGCCCAGCTAATTTTTTGATTTTATTGTAGAGATGAGGTCTCGCCTGCCCAGGCAGGTCGCGAACCCGCGGGCTCAGGCAATCCACTCACCTCAGCCTCCCAAAGGCGCGGGATTACAGGCTGAGCCACCGAGCCCAGCTGGGGACGTTTCTTACCGTCTCTGAGTTCCTGAGTTTTGAGAGCCACACAGGTGATGGCAACACCAATGATTTCGATTGCTGGTCTCAGTTTCCCTTCATGCCCCTGTCTAGGTGGTTGTGATTGATCATTTCTACATACCCAGTTATAAAGTTGAGAATGCTGGTGGGTTCCTTCAGGAGAGGTGCATTGGTTGCTGAACTGCTGGTGATTCTACTGGAGAATCACCAAGGAAGGCTCAACGTTGCCTTATTCCTTAGCTTATAAGATATTGGGGGCAGCTCATGGGAACAACTTCTTTTCTACTAAGGTGTCCGCCTCCTGGGTTTTAATAGAGAAACAAGCTCGAAGGATTACCCCTTATAACCACCAGCGTTTAGGGGAAAAAACAATGGCTATGCACGTGAGGAGACTCAGACAGCTGGAGCCGTGATTCGCTGAAGTCAAAGTTCACATTTTCTTGACTTCTCAAGCTTCCGGCCACATGGCTGAGAAGCCTCAGGGAATCATGCCTTCGGCTTTCTTTTTTTTGGTGATTTTTATTTTAAGGATGTGGTGTACAGTGGGAGTACATGTGAGATATCATGAGTAGATCTACAAATGGTCATTGTACAGAAAAAGGTTTTTGGTTTTTTTCTGAGTCAGAGTCTCATTCTGTCTCCCAGGCTGAAGTGCAGTGGCATACTCATGGCCACAGCAGCCTCAACCTGCTGGGCTCAGGTGATCCTTCCAACTCAGCCTTCCAAGTAACTGGAACTACAGGCTCACGCCACCACGCCCGGCTGATTTTTTTTATTTATTGTAGAGAAGAGATCCCACCAAGTTTCCCAGGCTGGTCTCAAACCCCTGAGATCAGGCAATCTTCTTACCTGGACCTCCCAAAGTGTTGGAATTACAGGCATGAGCCACCAAGTTCAGCTGGACTTTCTTACTTGGAAATTCCTTGCTTGCTTCTCCTTAATGATCTTCTCATCACGTAGCACTTTATTTTTTTGTTTATTATTTTGATTTTTTTTTTGAGTCAGAGTCTCTCTGTCACCCAGGTTGGAGTGCAGTGGCACTCTCACGGCCACTGCATCCTCGACCTACTGGGCCCAGGTGGTCCTTTTGCCTCAGCCTTCCAAGTAACTGGAACTATAGGCACATGCCACCATGCCCAGCTAATTTTTTGATTTATTGTAGAGATGAGGTCTCTCCAAGTGACCTAGGCTGCTCTTGAACCCCTAGGCTCAGGCAATCCTCTCACCTCCACCTCCTGAAGTGCTGGGATTATGTTTATTATTTTTTGAGTTGGGGTCTCACTGTGTTGCCCAGGCTGGAATATAGTAACAGGATCACAGCTCACCACAGCCCCGATCTCCTGAACTCAGACTATCCTCCCGCCTCAGCCTCCCAAAGTGCCGGGATTACAGAAGCCTGAGCCACTGCGCCCAGCCCCCATGTTTGCAATTTTTTGCTGTTGAAGAGATTGTTTGCCTGTGCAGTTTCCCACATTCTGGATTTTGCTGACTCCGTCTGTGTCATATTAACATGTTCCTGGGACTCCGGTATTTCCTGTAACTGGTCGTTAAAGACTTGATCTCATTTAGTTCAATTTTTTTGGTAGGAGTGGAGGAGCAGGAATACTTTGCAAGTGGATGTTATAAACTTCCAACAGGAGGCAGGTAATAAATATATGGTCTCTTTCTCTGCTGTTTGTACCCGTTAATGATCTTTACGTAAAGCATTTATTTCATTTGCAAACATTTGAATGCTGGTTGGATATTTTTAGATGTGGTAATTAAATCTGGTTGTGTGTTTAGAAAAAGAATCTTTCTCTTTAGAAGATACGTGCTGAAATAGTGATGGCAATCCTCTCCTTCCTTCTTTATTTATTGAAACCAAAACTGAAAGAGGCAGTTCTAGAGGGCATCAGTTCACGCGAGAAAGACAGACCAAATGGTTTCTTCTTTCTCCTTATTCACCAGTTGTCAAAATAATAATTTGGTTCCTCAGCACTCCCTAGGAATTGTTGTCTTTTAATATAGTCGCAATACAGACTCATGAATTTTAACATAGTTGATACCTTTTGCCCCCAAACTTTAGGGTACTGCACTCAGACCTACACAGCTCTATAAGTACCTTATTAGAATTATCTTCAAAGAAATAACCATGAAAAAGAATGGGTTAGTGGGAGATGGGATAGGAAATACTACAGACCAGGTGCAGTGGCTCATGCCTGTAACCCCAGCACTTAGGGAAACTGAGGGGGATGGATTGCTTGAGGAGTTCAAGACCAGCCTGGGCAACATAGCAAGACCTCGTCTCTACAAAAAAAAAAAACCCAAAAACTAGCCGGGCGTGGTGTTGCGCACCTGTAGTCCCAGCTACGCGGGAGGCTGAGGTGGGAGTGTCACCTGAACCCAGGAGGTCGAGGTGATGGTGAGCTGTGATCGTGCCACTGCATTCCAGTCTGGGTGACAGAGGGAAACCCCAACTCAAACAAAAATGAATGAACAAATGAGCAAACAAACACTCTGCTGTGCACTTTCTATAGTAAGTGAGTCAGTGGGTGAAGGTTCTCTACCAATTCTATAAATCGGTTTTAAAACTCAAGTCTTGGCCGTGCTTGGTGGCTCAGCGTGTCATCCCAGCACTTTGGGAGGCAGAAGCGAGGGGATTGTCTGAGCCTGCAGGTTCGAGACCAGTCTGGGCAACTTGGCGAGACCTCATCTCTACAATTAATCAAAAATTAGCCGGACATGGTGGCATGTGTCTGTAGTTCTGGCTACTTGGAAGGCTGAGGCAGAAGGATTGCCGGAGTCCAGCAGGCTGATGCTGGGTGGCCGTGAGGGTGCCACTGCACTCCGACCTGGGCGACAGAGTGAGACTCCGACTGAAAAAAAAAAAGACTCAGGTCTCAGAAACATCTGCCCATGTTCTTGTTTTGGCACCATCGACAGCTGATGCCATCGATGTATGTCTGAGGGTTCTGTAACGTAACATGGGTACTGGCAGCCCCCTCAACCACGTAGATGCCCACGGCGGCCCTTGACTTGCCGATCACTGTGCTATATGGATGGCCGAGCAAAGTCAGCATGGATTCAGTCGCTCCCTCGAGAGGTGATGGCGTCTAAGCAGGGCTCTGCCTGCTCCGGGCTCACAGCCATCTCAGCCCTGACTGTTGCTCCATTGCTGAGTCACCTGTCTCATGTCACCAAGGGCTTGAGGGGGCAGCCAAAGGCGTGACGTCCACGTGTCAATTCTCCTAAATCACTTAGAACAGAAACCTGTATGAATGAAATTCACACCATCCTTTAAAAGCAATTAGATGCCTGGCGGGGTGGCTCACGCCTATAATCCCAGCCCTTGGGGAGGCGGAGGCAAGAGGATTGCCAGAGTGGGCAACTTGGCAAGACCTCAGCTGTACAATAAATCAAAAAATTAACCAGTGTGGTGGCAGGCATTTGTAGTTACAGCTACTTGGAAGGCTGAGGCGGAAGGATCACCTGAGCCCAACAGGTCGAGGCTACGGTGACTGTGAGTGTGCCACTGCACTCCTGCCGAGGTGACAGTGAGACTGTGACTCAAAAAAAAAAGAAGGAAAGAAAGAAAGAAAGGCAATTAGGTATACATTTCATGAACCAGAATCAAGCCAAACCTCAATATCACCTAGTTCTTTTGTTCTGTTTTGTTTTTTGAGTTGGAGTCTCTTACCCCGTTGCCCAGGCTGGAGTGCAGTGGCACGCTCACAGTCACCGCAGCCTCGACCTGCGGGGTCAGGTGATCCTTTCGCCTCAACCTTCCAAGTAACTGGCACTACAGGTACACACCACCGTGCCCGGCTAATTTTTTGATTTATCGTAGAGACGAGGTCTCACCAAATTGCCAGACTGTTCTCGAGTCCACGGGCTCAGGCAATCCTCTCACCTCGGCCTCCCAAAGTGTGGGGATTACAGGTGTGCGTCACCGCACCTGGTATCATCTAGTTCTTAAATATTTCATTTTTTTTCCCTCTGGGCCTTAAAAATGTTGACTCTTCCATCAAAGCTCACCTGAATATAGATAACTGCTTTTCCTGGGTGTGAAGCCACATTTTTGCTATCAGCCTGCTGGAAATCAGGTCAGCATATATATTTCAGGGGCTGATTTTATTCTTTGTGCTTCTCACACCAATGTTGTTGGCCTAGATTGTCTACCCGGGTGCTCTTATAGCTCAGATGCGGGGCACCCATGAAATTCTTGTCGCTAAAACAGCACCTGTGATCCCTCTGGCTGCTTTAGAAGGCCTGAGGCTACTCATGGGATCTCCTCTTCGCAACAAGGTGAAAAACACATGATCCAGATCAGGGAAAAGTTTTCTAGGTTTTCCTCCAAGGAAAGAGTTAAATCTCGAGAGACTGTTTTTGTTTGGTTTTGTTTTTTTGTGGAGTTTTGTTTGTTTGTTTGTTTGTTTGTGGGGTTTTTAAATTTTTTTATTTTTTTTGAGTCAGGGCCTCACTCTGTCACCCAGGCTGGAGTGCCGTGGCATAATCACAGTTCACTGCAGCCTTGACCTCCCGGGCTTAGGCCATCCTTTCACCTCAGCCTCCCAAATAGCTAACACTACAAGCTCACCCCACCACACCCAGCTAATTCTTTGAATTTTTTTTTCTTTTGGTAGCGAAGAGGTCTTGCTATGTTGCCCAGGCTGATCTTGAACTCCTGGACTCAAGCAATCCTCCTGCCTCAGCCTCCCAAAATGCTGGGATTACAGGCCTGAGCCACTGCACCCAGCAAAAAACCGTTAATTTTTAAGAGCAGCCAAAATTGGAGAAATTTTTTTTAACGGAAAGAATAAAAAAGTTCTTTTTTTTTTTTGACATTTCTTTGTTGTGCTGAGGAAAAAAATGGTCCCCAAATGCAATAAAAACCACATCAAAGCATGAAATAGCCACAGCATGATAATTTCTTTTTAAGCAAAGTAAAATAGCTACTTTCTAGTCTTTAAATTTAAAAGAAAAATGAACTCTCAAGTCCTTTTAGAGACTAATTTTATTTTAAAAGCAGCATTCATTGCTTTAATAAAAACACGCATTAGCTTAACATTTCCATATTCTAATTTAAGAAGCCTCCATGGGAAATGTTAAGATATTCTACAGCGTTTGAAGTGGGAGAGGAGATGGAAAGAAATAGGGTGAAATTCTAAACGATATTTTTGCTTCTATTTTTATTTCTCAGTTTAATTTTTTTTTCTCTTTCACATTCTCTAAGCTGTGGATACTATTCGTGATTTTGATACTAGCAAGTGCCCAGAATCCACTGTCCAACATGCTGGAAATATGATGTCAGGATTCAGGGATAATTACATTTTTGCTCCAAATGTGAGCCACGAGACACGCCCTAATTCTCGTGTTTATCAGATTTCATGGAAGAAACAAGAAAAGAACTTTAGTCACAGAAAGTTGGTGCCCCACTTCCTTCTTTCTCTTTTCTTTTTTTTTCAGTCGGGGTTTCACTCTGTCACCCAGGCTGGAGTGCAGTGGTGGGATCAGAGTTTATCACAGCCTGACCTCTGGGCTCAGGCAATCCTTCCACCTCAGCCTCCCGAGTAGCTACAGGCCTGCACCACCACACCTGGTTAATTTTTTTTTTTTTGAAGAGACCATGTCTCACATATTGCCCAGGCTGGTCTCAAACTCCTGGGCTCAAGACATCCTCTCACCTCAGTTTCCCTAAGTGCTGGGATTACAGGAACCATGCCAAGGCCCCAGTTTCTTTCTTTTTTTTTTTTTTTTTTTTTTTTTGAGTCGGAGTCTCACTCTGTTGCCCAGGCTGGAGTGCAGGGGCACACTGCTCACAACCACTGAAACCTTGACTGCTGAACACCGACTATCCTTCCACCTCAGCCTTCCAAGTAGCTAGAGCACGGGCGTGCACCACCACATCCAGCTAATTATTTATTTATTTATTTTTTTGAGTCGGAATCTCACTGTCACCCAGGCTGGAATGGAGTGGCATGCTCACAGCCACCCCAGCATCAACCTGCTGGGTTACGGCAATCCTTCCGTCTCAGCCTTCCAAGTAGCCAGAACTACAGGTGCGTGCTACTACGCCCGGCTCATTTTTTGATTTATTGTAGAAATGAGGTCTCACTAAGTTGCCCAGGCTGGTCTCAAACTCCCAGGCTCAGGCAATCCACTCGCCTCGGCCTCCCAAATTGCCGGGATTACAGGCTAAGTCACCTAGCCCAGCCTTTTTTAATTTATTGTAGAGACGAGGTCCTGCCAAGTGGCCCAGGCTGGTCTTGAAACCCTGGATTTAGGCAATCCTCTTGCCTCGGCCTCCCAAAGTGCTAGGATTACAGGCTTCAGCCACCATGCCCGGCTTAGCCCCAGTTTCTTAAAAAGGAATTAAGATGACATTCCAGAACCTATAGATTAATATAGTTGGCAAAAATTCCTCACAAGCATTTTAAAAATAACTTGAGTACTAGAAAACCAGATAGATCAACAAAACATGAGTCTTGCAAAATTCATCCCATTTGCTTTTTTGAAGTTGACTCTAGGTTGATTGTTTGAGATAAACAAACAAACGAACCAGAAAACACTACTTTGGGGGTGTTTGTTGTTGTTGTTGTGAGTCACAGTCTCTCTCTGGTACCAGGCTGGAGTGCAGTGATACACTCCCGGCCACTGCAGTCTCAACCTGCTGGGCTCAGGCGATCCTTCCACCTCAGCCTTCCAAGTAGTTGGAACCACAGGTATGCTCCACCTTGCCTGACTAATTCTTTGATTTATTGTAGAGACAAGGTCTCGCCAAGTTGCCCAGGCTGGTCTCGAACCTGTGGGCTCAGGCAATCCTCTCGCTTCCGCCTCCCAAAATGCTGAGATTGCAGTCATGAGCTACCGCGCCTGGCAAAAATATCACTTTTTCTTCTCTCACACAGTCATTGCAGGACAGAGCACTTCACTTCTGGTCACAGTGACCAGCTAAGTGTCCCACAGCCCAATTCAGTTCTGACCTGGAGGGAGCATCAGATGCTGCAGGTTGAAAGCTAAGTCCCTCAAGATGCCAGCTGTAAGCCCCAGGTTGTTTTATCTGACCAGCCAGCCATAAAATTTGGGCTTCTATGACCCCTTTTTGGGTTCAATTAATTTGCTAGAGCAACTCATGGAAGTAAAAAAAAATTGTTTTACGTATGTTCACCCATGTATTATAAAAAATATTACAGCCTGGGCGCGGTGACTCAAGCCTGTAATACCAGCACTTTGGGAGCCTGAGGCGAGAGGATTGCCTGAGCTCAGAGGTTCCAGACCAGCCTGAGCAACAGACAAGACCTCGTCTCTACAATAAATCAAAAAAATTAGCTGGTGGTGGCACATGCCTGTGGTTCCAGCTACTTGGAAGGCTAAGGCAGAAGGATTGCCTGAGCCCAGCAGGTCGAAGGCTGCAGTGACTGTAAGTGTGCCATAGAACCCCAGCATGGGCAACAGAGTGAGACTCAGACTCAAAAAAATAAAGAATATTACAAAGGGCCAGATACCATGGTTCACCCCTGTAATCCCAGCACTTTGGGGGACTGAGGCGGGAAGGTTTCTTGAGCCCAGGAGTTCCAGACCTACCTAGGCAACATGGTGAGACCTCATCTCTGCAAAAAATAAAAAAAATTACAGGTGTGCGCTTGTAGTCCCAGCTATTCAGGAGACTGAGGCAGGATTGCCTGAGCTCAGGAGGTTGAGGCTCCAGTGATCCATGACTGTGCCACCGCACTCCAGCCTGGGTGACAGAGTGAGACTCTGACTCAGTTTAAAAAAATGAAAGAAAGAAAGTGAAAGGACATAACATGAAGTCAATATACCCAATGAACATTTTAACATTGCCTAAATCTCATGTTTTTCCAGCAAGTCGCTTAACTTACCCTACAATCACTAGCCAAGGACAAACCGGTTTCTCAGAAGTAGCTACTGATAATTGTTTTACAACCCTCCTCCCCAGCTTGTTTTGTACTAATTAGCTTTTCTATTCCAAGTATTGGCCTCCACCCATAAGACCTAAATTTACCTACTCAGCCCTTTGTGACCTTCCTGACCTAGACAGATCCCATCACCATGGTAGTAATCATGGGATTGGCCCTCCCATCTGCCTGCTGTTCATCACCTGAGGGCAGTACCTGTGCTTACCTGTCCCCTTTGTGATGACATGGAGCAGACCACCACCCAATCACCTTAACGACCTGCCCCCATCAAGGGGAATGTTTAAAAGGATTCAACTTTGAGCAGCTATTCACCATTGCTTTGCTAAACTCTGGTGTGTCCACGTGGCTCCTTGAGCTATGGCCACCATGTTTCTTGACTTTGGCCCCCTCCCCTACCATGGGATGGTGAATCTCTTCTCTCTCTCTCTCTCTCTCTCTCTCATTTTCTTTCTAAATAAACTATATTTCCTCCCTTCCTCCCTCCCTTCCTTCCTTCATTTTTTTGAATCAGAGTCTCACTCTGTCACCCAGACACAATCACAGCCACTGCAACCTCAACCTGCTGGGCTCAGGCAAACCTTCTGCCTCAGCCTTCCAAGTAGCTGGAACTGCAGGTATGTGCCACCATGCTGGACTAATTTATTTTTATTTATTGTAGAAACAAAATCTTGCCATGTTGCTGAAGAGTCTCCCAGCAGTCCTACCCACAAGGATTCTGGAAGCTCTGTTGTCGGAACCGGGACCAGAACAAATAGGTATTTCTTATGTCATCACAATATTGCATTGATAGAGTCAGTTGATGCTAGAGTCCAATGTTCTTCATTTCATCAGGTAGTTAGTGTCATTTTAATCATGCTACAAGATAGAAAAGATGCAAGGCTTGTGACACGATGTTAGAGAAGTTTAAAATAAATTGACCCCATGACTCCACGCCTGAGTTATATAGTGGCCACTGCATTAACTGAGAGGTCTTTTTTTTTTTTGGAGTCAGAGTCTCACTCTGTCGCCCAGGCTGGAATGCAGTGGCTCCATCACAATGATCATGGTTCACACCAGCCTTAACTGCCTGGACTCAGGCAATCCTTTCACTTCAGGCTCCTGAGTAGCTAGGACTACAGGCACTACTGTGTCCAGCTAATTTTTTGATTTTTTTGTAGAGTTGAGGTCTTCCTATGTTGCCCAGGCTGGTCTCAAACTTCTGGGTCCAAGCAGTCCTCCCACCTTTGCCTCCCAAAGTGCTGGGAATACAGGCATGAGCCGCTGCACCTGGCCTAACTGAGAAGTCTGTAGGGGAATGTCACAGGGCGTGGTCCATGGCTCCTCCTCGGGCTGTGATGTGACAGGAACATGAGCATACAGGAGACATTGATCAACTCTGCAGATGACACAGAGATGGGAGGGAAACGTACTGTGACAGAAGACAACCCAAGAGGTTCAAATAACAGTGACAGCGAGCACAGAAAGAGATTTAATGAAGACAAATGAAATCTGTTTTTAAATGTCCCCGGGATTTGTTGCTATTGGATATGGTAAAATGCACAGACATGGAAATCAGCGTCATAAATGCAGAGGCTTATAACATTCTCACAGTCTCCCAAACACAGGGAGCAGGAACTCACTGGTCAGTCAGGGAGCCTGGACCAGAGCTTTTATGGTGGTTTCCATGGGAACCGCAGGCTGGGCAGGTTTAGGATTGACCAATCTGAAACTCCAGCAGTCTCTGGGGCACCGGAGCTGTGTCTAGTTGTCTGGTATCTGCCCAAGGTGATTAGAAAGGGGGCTAGTGGTCTGAAATGTTAAGAGCCCCTGGAGGGGATAGCAGTGGTGTAGGTGCTAAACTGGGTGGTTTGCATCTGAAAGGCTCACCTGCGGGTGAGTTCTTTACCTGTAGGAACTGGCCAACCCTGGGAGGGGAGGAAGTTCCAGGTCAGCAAGGCTTTAAGGTGTTAAAGCATCAAATACAGAAACCAGAGAATGGGGTTATTACATAAACACAATGCATAAATCTTACTTAAAAAAAAAAAAAAGATTGAGGTTGAGTGCAGTGGCTCATGCCTGTAATCCCAGAACTTTGGGAGGCCAAGGCAGAAGAATTGCATGAGCCTAGGAATTTGAGACCAGCCTGGACAAAATAGTGAGACCTGGCCTCTACAAAAAAATAAGCCAGGCATGGTGGTGTACGACTGTAGTCTTAGCTACTCAGAAGGCTGAGGCAGAAGGATCGCCTGAGGAGCCCTGGAGGTCAAGGCTGCGGTAAGCTCTGATGGTGCCGTGGCACCCCAGCCTGGGCGACAGAGTGAGACTCTGACTCAACAACAGCAGTAATAAATAAATAAGCTGATGAACAAATAAAAGGATAGGAAGATCCGGCTTAATAATTCACGTTAAAAAATCTAGGGGGCCGGGCTCGGTGGCTCCGCCTGTCATCCCGCGCCTTTGGGAGGCTGAGGTGAGTGGATTGCCTGAGCCCGCGGGTTGGAGACCCGCCTGGGCAACTTGGCGAGACCTCATCTCTACAATAAATCAAAAAATCAGCCGGGCGAGGTAGTGCACGCCTGTAGTTCCAGCTCCTTGGAAGGCTGAGGCGGAAGGATCGCCGGAGCCCAGCAGGTCGAGGCTGCGGTGGCCGGGAGCGGCCACTGCACTCCAGTCTGGGCGACAGAGTGAGACTCCAACTCCAAACAAACAAACAAACAAACAAACAAACTAGGGGTTTTCTTTGTTTTGGGTTTGATAATTAACTAGTGAATCAACAGTGTGGTGCTGTGCTCTCCATGTTATCGCTAGGGGGACTCGGGTCCCTGCTTAAATGACACCTCCTCTGAGAGGTCCTCCATCACCCCCAGCCCAATAAGAATCCCCACTACGGTCACTTTTTTTTAAAAATTGTTTTCTGCTCTCCTAGCACTTAGTATCTCAAATGACCTGATGCACTTACCTGTCTGCTTGGTTAACACCTGTCTCCCCTACTAGAATGTTCCCCACTGTATCCCTAATATCTAGGACAGTGCCTGGCACATAGTGGGCACTCAATGAATCTTTGTTGAATGAACAAGTGCAGAACCAACAAGAAAGAAATAAAATCCAGTTGCATCTTGAAGTGAATTAATTGGCATCTGGTTGCTGATCACAGAAGATAATAGTTCCTTTGACTTTGTTAAAGAACACAGAATACATTGTGTCAGATTTTTGGATGCCACACATTTTAAGACCAAAGCACAGAGAACTGCACTCAGGATAGCCTAAATACCGTCTAATATGGAATTAAAGGGGAAAGAATCAGCAGCTACTATGTGCCAAGTAATATGTTAGGATGTGAAGGAACAAACTCCTGATTGCCGCACATGGGTAACTGGCTTCTGAATACAACTGGTTGGGGTTGAGATGTGGGTGTTCTAACAGGAGAAGGGCCTCTAGGCCTGAAAGGGCCCTATGGGGGCTGGGATTCAGCTCAACCTGAGGGCATTCTTTGAAAGGATGTTGCCTGAAGCAGAAGTCAGATGGAGTGGGGCAATCTTAGGTGACCTCATAACCTAGGACCCTCATTATTGCTGGGCGCAGTGGCTCACGCCTATCATCCCAGCACTTTGGGAGGCCCAGGCGAGAGGACTACCTGAGCCTATGGGTTTGAGAACAACCTGGGCAACTAGGTGAGACCTTATCTCTATAATAAATCACAGACTAGCTGGGTGTGGTGGTGTGCATCTGTAGTTCCGGCTACTTGGAAGGCTGAGGAGAAAGGATCACTGGAGTCCAGCAGGTCAAGGCTGCAGTGGCCGTGAGCGTGCCACTGCGCTACAAACTGGGCGACAGAATGAGACTGCAACTCAAAAAAAAAGACCCCCATTATTTAAGGAAGGGGCCTGGCCAGCCCTCATGGGCTTAGACCCTGGCCAACCTCTCCTCACCTACTTATTCACTTATGTCCTGCTAGGTGCGTGTGCAGATCAGCCCATCTGGACCTAGGAGGGCGTATGTGTCTCTCCACTGTGGTGGTTAGTCTTATGCATCAACCAGGCCAAGCTATAATGCCCAGTTATTCAGCTAGCCTTGAGTCTAAAGATTGCTGTGAAGGCATTTTGTAGATGGTGAACATCCACAATCAGCTGAGTTTAAGTAAAGGTGATTACCTTCTGCTATGGCTCAGACATGTCCCCCAAATAGCCTGTGTTGAAAACTTAATCCCCAGTGCAATAGTGTTGAGAGGTGGGGCCTTATGAGAGGTGGTTAGATCATGTGGGCTCCATCCTCATGAAAGGATTCATGATGATTATAAAAGGGCTTCAAGCTTTTTATAAAAAGGGCTATGCAGTGGCTCACGACTATAATCCCAGCACTCAGGGTAGCCAAGGAAAGAGGATTGCTTGAGCCCAGGGGTTTGATACCAGCCTAAGCAACATAGCAAGACCTCGTCTCTACAAAAAAAAAAAGCTGGTAGCATGTGCCTGTAGTTCTAGCTACTTGGGAGGGTGAGGCAGAAGGATTGCCTGAGCTTGGGAGGTCAAGGTTGCAGTGAGCCACGATTGTATAACTGCACTCTAGCCTAGGTGACAAGAGTGAGATGCCAACTCAAAAAAATTAAAAGATAAAGTAATAAATAAAAGGGATTGAACTTGCTAGTTCAGTCTCTTCCTCCCTCTCACCCTCTCTTGTTCTTTCTTTTTCTGCCATGGCATAACAAAGGAAGAAGGCCCTGGCCAGATGCTGGCACCATGCTCTTGGACTTCTCAACCTCCGGACCCGTGAGAACTACACTTCTTTGTAAATTACCTCGTCTCTGGTCTCCTGTTATAGCAGCGCAAAACAAACTAAGACAAGATGATGTAGTGATGATGTAGATAGGCCTCAGCCAATAGGTTGAAAGTCTTAAGAACAAAACCAGCCAGGCCCAGTGGCTCACCCCTATAATCCCAGCACTTTGAGAGGCCGAGGTGAGAGGATTGCCCGAGCCCATGGGTTTGAGACCAGCCTGGGCAACTTGGTGAGACCTCATCTCTACAATAAATCAAAAAATTATCTGGGTGTGGTGGCACATGCCTGTTGCTCCAGTTACTTGGAAGGCTGAGACAGAAGGATTGTCTGAGCCCGGCAGGTTGAGGCTGCAGTGGCCGTGGGTGTGCCACTGCACTCCAGAGGGGGTCTGCACTGGGCAACAGATGGGGTCTCCCACTCAAAAAAAAAGAGCAAAAACCAAAGTTTCCCTGAGGAAGGAGAACGTCTGTCTCAAGGTTGCAGATCAGCCCTTGCAGGGGCGTGATCAGCCTGCTCTACAGATTTCAGACACCAACTCCACAACCACCTGAGTCAATTCCCTGAAATAAATCTCTTAAACACACACACACACAATGTGCACTTATAGCCCACGGTGGTTCTGTTTCTCTGGAGATTTTGACTGATTCGCTGCCCCTGACTCTGGAGGGGCAGGTACTCTGTTAAGCTCTTCCCTCTGGACCCCAGGCTTCAGAACAAGCTGTCCTTTCCAATCTGGTCCGATAACATCAGGTCTCAGCTTAATGAACGTTTCCTGGGATGGGTCTTCTCTGCCTACTCATGCCAAATTCGAGCCTTCCACTTTGTGGGTTGAAAGCTTCTTCTGAACGGGGACAAGGATGAGTTTGTCTCATGCCCCACAGAATACGTGGCTCCTGGCACAGCGCAAGCAAATGGGATTTCTCAGTAAATATGTGTTGAATGTGTGCCAGGTGAAAATTTACTCTCGCACTCCTTGGATGCACAAAGAAATACAGTTCTTTCTTTCTTTCTTTTTTTTTTTGAGTTGGAGTTTCAATCTATCACCCAGGCTGGAGTGCAGTGGCACGCTCATGGCCACCCCAGCATCAACTTGCTGGGCTCCAGCAATCCTTTTGCCTCAGTCTTCCAAGTAGCTGGAACTACAGGAGAACTTTGACTACCATTTACTACCATGCCCACTAATTTTTGATTTATTGTAGAGACAAGGTTTCACCAAGTTGCCGGGGCTGGTCTCAAACCCACAGGCTCAGGCAATCCACTCGCCTTTGCCTCCCAGAACGCTGGGATTACAGACTGAACTTTTCTTTTTTTAATTAAAATAATGTTTAATTAAAGAGAATTTTTATGATTGGTCATAGTGACTCATGCCTGTAATCCCTGCACTTTGAGAGGTCAAGGCAGGAGGATCACTTGAGCCCAGGAGTTCAAGACCAGTCTAGGCAACATATCGGGACCTCGTCTCTACCAAAAAATGATCTGGACTTGGTGATGTGCACCCGTAGTTCCAGCTACTTGGAAGGCTGAGGCAGAAGGATTTCCTGAGCCTAGGAGGTCGAGGCTGTGATGGGCCATGATCGTGCCACTGCACTCCAGTCTGGGCGACAGAGTGAGACCCTCACAACTAAAAAAAAAAAATTAATTGACATACTAATGCTACATATTTATGGGATACAAAATGATGCTGTGATACATATAATACATAGTGATCAGGTCGGGATAATTAACATATCCATCATCTCAAATATTTATAATCTCTTGTGTTGGGAACATTCACTATCCCTCGTCTAGCTATTTGAAGCTATATAATATCTTATTGTTAACTATAGTTATCCTACAGTGCTATAGAACACTAGAACTTTTTCATTCTATCTTGTCATTCTCAGCAACATGGATGGAACTGGAGGACATGAAGTGAAATAAACCAGGAACCGAAAATTAAACATTGAATGTTCTCATGCATATGTGAAAGCTAAAAAAAAAAAAGTTGATCTCCTAAGAATAAACAGTAGAAAAGAGGATACTAGCAGCTGGGAAGGGGAGGGGAGGAGGGCCAAGGAGAGGCTTGTGAAAGGATACAAAATTACAGCAGTTCTTCATTTTCTACAATGGATCAGAGTTTGCTTGGTGCCCACCACTCTGCTGAGTATCAAAAGGGAGCCATTAGCCGGGCTCCGTGGCTCAGCCTGTAATCCCGCGCTTTGGGAGGCTGAGGTGAGTGGATTGCCTGAGCCCACGGGTTCGAGACCCGCCTGGGCAACTTGGCGAGACCGCATCTCTACAATAAATAAAAAAATCAGCCGGGCTTGGTAGTGCATGCCTGTAATTCCGGTTACTTGGAAGGCGGAGGCGAAAGGATCGCCGGAGCCCAGCAGGTCGAGGCTGCGGTGGCCGGGAGCGGCCACTGCACTCCAGTCTGGGCGACTGAGTGAGACTCCAACTCAAAAACAAAACAAAGCAAAACAAAAAACAAAAGGGAACCATTAAACTCTACGTAATTCAACTGTAGCTGCGGTGTCATTCTCTTCTGGTTTAAATAGTCTCTTTTGGGGAAAAAATGAACATACATGGAATAACAACAAATGTTTCTAGAGGCAAGAACATGAGAAAAAAAATTTTCCATTTGCTGCTAATTCAGCACGGTAGATGTTTCAGAGCTCTGCGATTTCTGCTTACCTTTTGTTTGTCTTCACTGGACATTGGAAATGTAATTTCAAAAGAAATGATCCAGATAAAATAATTTAGAAGTAACCTTCAGCCTTATACACTGACTTCAAAAGATGCCCTTTGGTTTATATGGTTTTTCAAGTTCCATAAAATCCATATGCTTACTGGGTATGTTTTCTTAATATGTCAACTTAATGCCACCTACCAAAACATTAAGATTCTGCCCATATGCTTAGGTTGGATTTTTTTTTTTTTTTTATTCTGGTTGAATTTTAATGTTTTCTAAGGGAACGCAATAAACAAATGTGTTGACATTTAATGTTACATGTTAAAAGCATTAACAATTGAAGCTCCCATTAGGGATTTCTTTTGTACAGTTATTATTGACTTGTAATGCTCAGTAAAGACTATTGTTGTAAAAAAAAAAAAACCAAAACACCAACAATGGATGATTGATTTCTTTTGGATAAATGCTCTCATTTTCAGGTTTTTAAACTATATCAACTCAGTACTGGTTTCTTCTGGTGAAGGCTCTCTCCCTGGCTTACAGACAGCTGCTGTCTCACTGTGGCTTCACATGGTGAGAGGGAAGAGAGAGAGAGAGAGAGAGAAAGGGAGGAAGAGAAGGAGAAAGGGGGGGGAGAGAGAGAGAGAGAGAACGAGCACGCAAAAACACGTGCATGAGCTCTCTGGTTTCTCTTCTCTCTGGTTTCTCTTCTTTGTTTTGTTCTGTTGCCTAGGCTAGACTGCAGTGACATGATCATGGCTCACCTACTGGGCTCAAGCGATCCTCCTGCATTGGCCTCCCAAAATGCTGTGATTATAGGTGTGAGCCACCACACTTGGCCACTTTCTGCATTCTTTGATGTGCCAGAACTCATATAAGACTCTAGGCCAAATGGTGAATGTTTCCAATGGATTACAGAGGAGGAGTTACTACCTTTTTTCTCACCTTCTAGACACACATATAGCCCAAGCTGAAGAAGAAACTTTGGGGCTTGCCTAAAACAGCCAAAGGCTTGGAAGACTAAAGAACTGAACTTCAAATTCTGATTCTACTACTTTATCTGATCTCTTCTATAAAATGGACACAACCCTACCAGTCTCAAAAGGTTGTGAGAACTCTTCTTAAAATGGCATCGATCCGACCATGGGGACTCCCCTCTCATGACTGTCTAAATCTCATTACCTCCCAAATACTATTGGAGTGGGCCACAGGGCTTCAATAGATGAATTTGGGGGGGGAGGGTCCCAATTCAGTCATAGCAGGGAATTTACCTGACCTCATGGTTGCAGGAGAAGATGGGACCCCAGAATTAGTCTCTGTTTCTAGACATGAGTTGACCTCTCCTGTGAAGTCACTGGTATTTTCTAGTCTCTGGTTTAGTAACCACTGAAATGTGACTGGCCCCATCTGGCTTTCTGGGTTGGCAGGCTGGCACCTAGCACTGGACTCTGGCACAGCGCTGCCTCCTCAGGTTCTGGCCTGGTCTCTAGCAGACCATGGGCTTGCTCAGATGCTCTTCCTCCCAGCCAGCTCTTAGGGGTCTCCTGCAGGCATGCCCAGATGTGGGAAACTAGAAGCACCTCCCTCTTGGGCATAACCTTTTCACCCCCACACTGTGCTGAAAGTGGCCTCGATCCCAAAGTGTGCAGGCCCCCATAGAGGCTATGCCCGGGGAAGCATGTCACTGGCAGTGGCATTCTCAGGGGTCTTCATCCTGTCAACGTTTCCACAACCCCCTAGAAGAGGCAGACAGCAGAATCCTGGTATCTTCCCTACTCCATCTTCAACCTCAGCTTCCACACTCCAAAACCCTCATCACAGCCTGTGAGGAAGGCCTTTAGATATGAGTTAGCACAGCAGGCCTGACTGCCCCCTTAGAAAGGCCGGCTTGCAATAGACTGGATGTGGTGGCTCACACCTATAATCCCAGCTCTTTGGGAGGCTGAGGTGAGAGGATTACCTGAGGCCACGGGTTCGAGACCAGCCTGGGCAACTTGGTGAGACCTCATCTCTACAATAAATAAAAAAATTAGTCAGACATGGTGTTGTGTACCTGTGGTAGTTTCAGTTACTTGGAAGGTTGAGGCAGAAGGATTGCCAGAGCCCAGCAGGTCGAGGCTGCAATGGCCCTCCAGCCTCAGTGATGACGGTGAGACTCCAATTAAAAAAAAAAGGTCTGCTTGCAAGGCTAGCCCTTGGCTGGCATCTGGGAACTCAGATTTCAGGAAGGTCACACCATTAACTGATACGGGTGACTCACTGTACCTAAACTGCTTGGACAAACAATGTGGTTTATGTTGAACACCTGTTTTCCTTCAGGGAGTCTGGAATTTGGTACAAGCCAGGCAGAGAGTGCCTTGTAATCAGTCCCCTGTCAAACCCTGGGCACTGAGTCGCTCATGGGTTTCCTGGCAGGCGACAGTTCACAAGCGCTGTTACGACTTGTTGCTGGAGGTGCTAAGTGCATTCTGTGTGAGTCTGCGGGAGAAGACCCGATGGGCACGTCCCCAGACTGCCCCACGTACCCTTCCCCTCGGCTGATTTTGCTTGGGAGATATTCTCTGTCATAAAACACAGGTGTGAGCATGACTCAGCTGAGTCCTAGGAGTCTCCCAGTGACTCGCTGAACCTGACGGTGGCCTTGGGGACCTCTGACCCAGCTCTCCATTATCTAGTCTGGGTACTTCTCTGACCTCTGACCTCTCCCTCTCCTGCTCACTGCTCTCTCCAAACTCATGGGCTCAGCCTGTTCCCTCTGTCCAGAACACTTCACCCATATCATCAGAGGGTTTGTGTCCCTCACACCATGCAGGTCTCTGCTCTAATCTCATTGCATCGGGAAAGTGACCCTTGACCGCCTACATTTTGTTGTTGTTGTTGTTTTGAGTTGGAGTCTCACTCTGTCGCCAGGCTGGAGGGCAGCTGCATGATCATGGCTACCTCAGCCTCGACCTGCTAGGCTCAGGAGATCCTTCCACCTCAGCCTCTCAAGAACCTGGGACTCCAGGTATGTGCCACCATACCTGGCTAATTTTTGTATTTTTTGTAGAGACGAGCTCTCACTATGTTGCTCATAGGTTCATAGGCAGCATAGGCTCAAGCAATCCTCCTGCCTCAACCTCCCAAAGTGCTGGGATTACGAGCGTGAGCCGCCTCGCCCATCACTTTTTTATGACTAGCTTATTGACTTATCGTCTCTTCCAACTTTACCTCATCAGAACAAAACCTCCAGAAATCAGGGATTGGTAATGTTTTTCCTGATCTGAGCAAACCATTTAGAAGGATGTATAGGTGAAACAACAAGAGGTCTGAGATTTGCTTTCAAGACTTTATCAGATTAAAAAAAAAACTGTGTCATGCCCAAGGGCATCAGGAACTCACCTGGGAAACTGTCTAATGCGAAATACACATTTGAGTTTATGTCATTATCACAGGATAACCAGAAGTTATCATGGGATAATTACTACAGACATTTTAACAACATGTATTTTCTAAATTTACCATAAACATTTTCAAAGAAAAGTAGAAAGAATAGTTGTCTAATTCTCAGAAAAACAAAGCGCTGATTAAGTTATCGTTACAATGTTGCATTGGCTTCTTTTGCCCCTCTGTGATATTTTATTTGTTTTTTGGGTTTTTTTTGAGTTGGAGTCTCACTCTGTCACCCAGACTGGAGTGCAGTGGCCGCTCCCGGCCACCGCAGCCTCGACCTGCTGGGCTCCGGCGATCCTTCCGCCTCAGCCTTCCAAGTAGCCGGAATTACAAGCGTGCGCTACCACGCCCAGCTGATTTTTTTGATTTATTGTAGAGATGAGGTCTCGCTGCCCAGGCGGATCTCGAACCCGCGGGCTCAGGCAATCCACTCACCTCAGCCTCCCAAAGGTGCGGGATTACAGGCTGAGCCACCGAGCCCGGCTCTCTGTGATATTTTAAAGCACATTTCCATTTTCTTGTCATTTTGCTCCCACTTAATGTATCTCTAAAGTGATGGACTTTTTTAAATGTAATCACAATACCATTTATCACTCCTACCAAAATTAGCAATAATTCTTGGAATCACAACACCCAGACTGTAATCAAAATCCCCTGGTTGTCTCAAAAATGTCTTTCTACAGGTGTTTTGCTTGAACCAGAATCTAGTCAAATTCCATACATCTCTTTTTGTTTAGTCTCTTAAGTCTTTTTTATTCTAGACCAGTCCTCTTCATTTATTTTGCATGCCACTTGTTTCATTTTTTTTTTAACTGAAGTGTTTATTTCTGAAAACACGGATTAGCATAAATGAGGGAACAAAAATGCAATTTTCATGAACAGTAGAAATACAGTCTAGCTAAAAACATTGAGAAACATGGAATTAGTGAATAAGGTTTGGTTTCTCACCTACATAGATCTTGTTGTGGGAGACCTTGATTGTGTCACAATCTGTTTTCTAAAGGAAATAATTTCTTAAAGAAAATAATGATTTCAATTTATGCTTTTTTTTTTTTTTTTTTTAGTGGGGGTTTCACTCTGTCACCCAGGCTGGAGTGCAGTGGGCAGGACCATGACAATCACAGCTCATAGCAGCATCCAACCTCCTGGGCTCAGGCAATCCTTCCATTTCAGCATCCTGAATAGTTGGGACTACAGGCATGTACCACTATGCCTGACTAATTTTTAATAATTTTTTTGTAGAGACGTGGTCTTACTATGTTGCCCAAGCTGGTCTCTAACTCCTGGACTTAAGCAATCCTCCCGCCTCAGCCTCCCAAAGTGCTTGGCGTAAAGGCGTGAGCCACTGCACCTGGCTTAATTTACACATTTTGTAAGGCAGGGATATCAAGGTACTAGGGTGGGCTTTATGTCTGGAAACTTCTAGTTCAGTGCCTGACACATAGGAGGCTTTCTGTGCACAACTGAAAAATCAGACACTTTCATCAATAGATAATTTGAAAATAACATACCATTATTTTGTCTTACCATCAAATATGATTGTCAAAATTCAGTCCTGGGGTGCGGTTAATTGGAATGAAGACAACTTGTTTCCAGGTTTGCTGTTCTGGATGGTCGTCCTTTGGGCAAGTTGATCATCTCCCCAGATCTCAGTTTTCTCTTTCTCCATAATATATTTTATAAAAAATAAATTTTAGGCCTGATGGAGTGGCTCACAACTGTAATCCCAGCACTTGGGGAGGCTGAGGCTTAAAGATTGCTTGAAACCAGGAGTTCGAGATCAGCCTAGGCAACATAGTGAAACCTTGTGTCTACAAAAATTAAAAAAAAAAAAATTAGCAGGATGTGATGGTGCACACCTTTAGTCCCGGCTACTCGACGGCTGAGGAGGGTGGATCCCTTCATCTCAAAGGTTTAAGGCTTTGGTGAGCCATGAGCATGCACTGCACTCCAGTCTAGATGACAGGGTGAGACCCCAACTCAAAAAATACAATAAAAAAGTAAAATAAATGCATTTTAAATACAATCCTCTGGCATGAACACCTTCATGAGACACCATTTTGTATAATACAGTTTGGGAAATCTATCTTAAGATATCATATGCGTGGAAGACATACCATCAAACCTGGTACAAGCAGACAACAATCAGTCCAGGAACCTGCATTTTGTTAATTATGTTGTTTTTATACTTGTCCCCTCCCAGCAGCTTCGGCATTTAGTGAAAAAATTTTAAAACCACAGCATGTCTCAGATGTGATAAGAAGAAACAATGATGGGGTTGGATTATGTCTAGCATATTAATTAGAGCTCTCTTGACAATAAGTAGCAAAACCAGCTCTGACCAGCTTGGGTAATAACAGACTTTATTACAGGAGTACTGCGAAATTCCACAACCGAGGATAGAACTGGGCCTTAGAGATGGCCCCAAGACCTGGTGTGCTGTAGATAGTCCAAGAAATCCTTTTGTTTGGGGTTGAATTGTGTTCCCCATAAGACATGTTGAAATCCTAATCCTTAGGACCTACAACTGTGACTGTATTTGGGGATAGAGTCTTTGCAGATGTAATTAAGTTAAAATGAAGTCATACTGGATTAGGGTGAGCCCTGATCCAACATGACGGGAGATCTTCTAAGAGAAGAAACACAGACACAGAGGGAGGGAAGATGGCCACTTCCCGCCGTCATGTGATGACTGAGACAGAGGCCGGAGTGATGTGTCTACTAACCAAGGAGCACTAAGAATTGCCGGCAACACCAGAAACTAGGAGACAGGCCCAGAATAGATTCTCTCCTAGGGTCTTCAGAGAGAGTATGGCTGTGCTAGCATCTTGATTTTGGACTCCCAGCCTTCAAAAGCAAGAGAGAGAATAAATTTATGTTGTTTTACACCATTGCAGACGATGACACTTTATTATGGCAGCCCCTGGAAACTAGCACATGTTTCCATCTCTTGCCTCTGCCTCCCTCTGGCTATCTGTGTCCTCTTTCATTACAAACTAAGTGTTTCTGTTTCTTCCAGTTTATATGGTAGCAAACAGTTGCCGACAACAATTACCTAGTATGGCAGTGAAGATACAGAGAGACACAAAATATCTTCTCTTCAACCCTGTTCGGGGTTCCCAGGGAAGAGTCTCGTGGCCCATCTTGGACAGGGTGCCCATTCAGGCTCCACACTGCTGCCTGGGCAGGGTGGTTTAGGATTTTAAGATTGTATCTGCAGAGGCACTGGGTCTTGTGATCAGAGAATCCAACAGATGCCCACCATGCTGGTTCAGAGGAGAAGGGCCCAGCTGGCTGAAGGCATGGAGGCGGGAAAACACCCCGGGAAAGGAAAGGCCAGTGCTACTTTTCAACAGGGTGATGTTCTCTTGAGACCGTTTTTTGTTTTCCTTTTCTTTCTTTTTTGAAGAAGGATGTCTCATTCTTATCATTGCTTTTGTGGTTTGGTTTTATTTCATGTTCCCAAAAAGTCATATGAGGAAACGATTTTCAACTCAAGTGCAGAAACAAAGGCTCTGAGAGATTAAGTTAGATGTTCAAGGTTACCTTGGCAGTGTGTGACAGAGCCAAGATGGAACATGAGCATAGAGAGATTCTGGCTGGAGACGGGAAGGTTGGACAGCATAGCGCCTATAGCCTGCTAAAACCCTAACAATTCTAGGAATGTGGATTCACAGCAATAAGTATGTACCTTTTTGCATTGTCTTTTTTACAAGCACCTTGAAGTATCTTCATATGTTCTCATTTGATTTTATTTTGTTATCCTAAAAAGATTTTAATGACAGTACATAAAAAATGTTTTTAAAAAGAAAAAATAAGCTGGACTCAGTGGCTCAGCCTGTAATCCCACACCTTTGGGAGGCTGAGGTGAGTGTATTGCCTGAGCCCGTGGGTTCGAGACCTGCCTGGGCAGCGAGACCTCATCTCTACAATAAATTAAAAAATCAGCCAGGCGTGGTAGTGCATGTCTGTAATTCCAGCTACTTGGAAGGCTGAGGTGGAAGGATCGCTGGAGCCCAGCAGGTCGAGGCTGCGGTGGACGGGAGCGGCCACTGCCCTTCAGTCTGGGCGACAGAATGAGACTCCAACTCAAAAAAAAATAAATAAATAAAAAGAAAAAGAAAAAATAATATCCTTGTTCTAATCAAATCTTTCAAAACCACTGGTTTTAATGGAAATGTATTTCTTTCATAGATTTCTATTATTCTTTTTTTAATATAAAAATTTCAAACAGCAACATATTAGAAAGTGCCTAATTTAGTGACTTTCCTAATCTGCCTATATTAGTTGAGGTCCTGGGTTTTCTTCTTACTTTTCTTCCAGCAAGGATTACTAGTTTGAGGTCAGATTCCAGATTTTGCTCCTTTGTTTTTTTTTTCCCAGGACTTACTTTGTAATTTCCAGTTTGTTCTCATGGCATTCTCCTCTGCTGCCTTCCCATATTTCTCAAAGACTTATCTCTTGTAAGATGTATATCATTTTTCTGTGCACCCCAAGTTTGGATTTAGCACAATTTAGAGTCTCCATTTTATGGACCCCTATTCTGTGTTCCAGCATCTTGGTTTCTCTGTGCTCTGCAAGCTGGGCTCCAGATATTCTGTTTTAGGGGGAGCAGAAATCAGTCAAGGTATAGAGAAATCAGAATAGTATTGTCTTCATTTCCCAGCAAAGAAGTGATGAGATAGACAGGCTAAGCAACTTGCCCAAATTAGTTACTAAAATGAACCCACCCTGTCTTCAGTGTCCATGTGGCCAGACCAGCATTTCTGCAGCATCTTTGTCTTATAACCTAACTTGACTCTCCCATACAAAGGCAGAGTCCATTAAAACCGCAGCCATGACCACAAATGTCATGTGACAATGTTCTGTGGCTGTGGAGTTGGAAAAAGGCCTGGAATTGATATCTGCGGATAACACCATCTTCTGATCCTTGTCAAGTTATGTCAACCAACTGGGTGGTTGAGACTCGAGACCCTTGGCCTTTGAACACTATGCCCGCGAACCAATAGCCAGGTAAGTGGCCATTCAATTGTAGGGTGTGACCCTGCAATGTCCCTAGAGGACAGAGTCTCTTTACCAGACAAGAAGGGACACTGAGGGGTTTAGGATGCCTTAGCCTCTCAAAGATGGGATGGAAAGTTCTATGGAGCACAAAGATTACCATGGATTCCTCATCCATGAATTCAACCAGTCACAGATGGAAAATATTTGAAAAAAAATTGCATCTGTACCGAATGTGTACAGACTGTTTTTTTCCTTGTCATTATTTTCTAAGCAATACAGTGCAACGACTATTTATATAGCATTTATATTATATTAGGTATTATAAGTAATCTAGAGATGATTTAAAGTATATGGGAAGACATATGTAGGTTGTATACAAATACTGCACTGTTTGGTATTGGGACTTGAATATCTGTGGATTTTGGTATCATCGAGAGGTCCTGGAACCAATAACCCACAGACACTGAGAGATGACTGCAGATGGAGACAGGGTCTTTAAAGAAGTAATGAAGTTAAAAGGTCATTAGGGTGTGCCCTGATCCAATCTGATTGATGTGCTCTATAAGAAGAAATTTGGACACCAACACACACACACAGAAGAAGATGGCCATCTATAAGCCAAGGGGTGAGACTGCAGGAGAAACATCCTCGTCACAACTTGATCTCAGATTTCCAGCCTCCAAAACTGCAAGAAAATAAATTTGTGCTGTTTAGGCCACCCAGACTGTGGTACTTTGTTATAGCAGCCCTAGAATACTAACACATTGAGGTTGCCCTCATATTTAAGAGCACTTAAATTAGTATCCAATTGGAAATAAATAAAATATTGCCATATGGGGTTTATAAAAATGACTCTCTGTAACAATACTCATTCTTCCTTCTAAATGGCACAGATACTACTCTCTTAGATGACTTAGTAGCAAGAACATTGGTGAAACCTGTTCTTCCTCATTTTCCTAACTTCCATGGGAGCTCCCAAGGTCAGTCCTTGGATGTCTAGTTTGGATGCCTCACTCTCTTGGTGAACTCATCTGGTCCTTGGCTTTAAATGACATCTACATGCTATTAAATTCTGTCTTAGTCTGCTTGGGCTGCCATAACAAAATACCATAGCCTGGGTGGCTTAAACAATAGAAATTTATTTTTCACAATTGGTTTTTTTTTTTTTTTTTTGAGTTGGAGTCTCACTCTGTCGCCCAGACTGGAGTGCAGTGGCCGCTCCCGGCCACCGCAGCCTCGACCTGCTGGGCTCCAGCGATCCTTCCTCCTCAGCCTTCCGAGTTGCCGGAATTACAGGCATGCGCTACCACGCCCGGCTGATTTTTTGATTTATTGTAGAGATGAGGTCTCGCTGCCCAGGCGGGTCTCGAACCCGCGGGCTCAGGCAATCCACTCACCTCAGCCTCCCAAAGGCGTGGGATTACAGGCTGAGCCACCGAGCCCGGCTATTTTTCACAATTCTAAAGGCTGGAATGTTCATGATCAAATTGCAGGGTAGATTTAGTTTCTGGTGAGGGCTCTCTTCCTGGCTTGCAGATGGCAGCCTTCTCACTATATGCTCAGATGGTCTTGCCTTGGTGTGTGCACATGGATAGAGAGAGCTCTCACTCCCTCCCTCTCCTGAGAAGGGCACTAATACCATCATAAGGGTCCCACTCTCATGATTTTACCTAACTCTAATTACTTCCCAAAGGCTCCATCTCCAATTACCATCACACTGAGGATTAGGGTTTTAACAAACACATTGGGAGTTGGGACACAAACATTCTGTCCATAACAACTTCCACTTTTTTTTTTGAGTTGGAGTCTCACTCTGCTGCCCAGACTGGAGTGCAGTGGCCGCTC
>NW_007259943.1:540247-541557 GCF_000164805.1 Carlito syrichta | reverse complement strand
CTACAGGCGCGCACTACCACGCCCAGCTAATTTTTAATTTATTGTAGAGATGAGGTCTCGTCAAGTTGCCCAAGCAGGTCTCGAACCCGCGGTCTCAGGCAATCCACTCACCTCAGCCTCCCAAGGCGCAGGATTACAGGCTGAGCCAACTTCCACATTTTTAATTTCAGTCTGGGTCTGTCCCTTGAGACTCTCATGCCGAGTTGCCTCCTGTCATCTGGTCTTTGATGATGAATTGACATCTCAAACTCAGTCCGTGCTCAACACTGAACAGCTGTGTCTCCCCAGACCTACTCCTTTCCCCTGGGGTCTTCAGCGCAATAAATGGCTGCTCCACTCGTCTGGTTGCTAAGCAACTTGAAGTCATCCCTGACCCCTCCCTGTCTCTCTCACATCCCACATCTGCTGTACCCCTGGATCATCCTAGCACCGCCTTCCCAAGATGTCCACACTCTGACCACTTCCCACACAAGAAGTATCTATATGGCTGTTTGGGGAATAGTCCTTGGGCCAGGCCCCATCACCTCTTGCTAGACTCCTGCGTCTGCTCTTGTGGTCAATTCAGAAATCGACTAGAAAGTTTTCGCTAAAACAAGTCAGATCGTGTCTCTCCTTTGCTTGAAACTCTCCAATCACTTTCAACTCATTCTAAGTCAAAGCCAATGTCCTGCCATTCCCTGTTGTTCCACCCCCTTCACCTCTGTGACCTTCCCTCTTGGGAGCCCAGTCCTGGCTCACTCTGCCCCAGCCACCCCGGCCTCATGCTCTCCCTATGCCATGCCGTGGGGCTGGGGGGGAACT
Source organism: Carlito syrichta (assembly GCF_000164805.1). Taxonomy (NCBI): domain Eukaryota; kingdom Metazoa; phylum Chordata; class Mammalia; order Primates; family Tarsiidae; genus Carlito; species Carlito syrichta. Next base: position 540,756 of record NW_007259943.1, on the reverse strand, counting down.
TGTGACTTTCAGTGTCTCTTCCCCAAATAGCCCTACAGATACTTCTTGTATCGCTTATGCATATGGTTATGGTTCCCCTTTCTCCTTCCCTTTATTCTAGTCTCTTCTAGAATGTCCCCTTCTCGTGAGGCCTATCTGGCCACCCTGCCCAAAATGATAGCCCCTGAGCACGCTCTTCCTACCATCTGTATTTAGTGTTTATTCTTCTAAGGATTTTTAAATCATCTCACTTGCTGTAAGTTTTGCTTATATATTATGTGTAATCTGCCTTCCTCAGTGCCAGAATATAAGTTCCATGGGGTGAAGAATCTTTGTTTTATTCACTGCTCTGTTCTGGTGCTTGAAACATTACCCGGTACATAGTAGGTGCTCAACAAATACTCAAAGAATGACTGAGTCATTTTTTTTTTTTTGATTTGGAGTCTCACTCCGTCACCCAGACTGGAGTGCAGTGGCCCCTCCCGGCCCCCGCAACCTCGACCTGCTGGGCTCTGGTGATCCTTCCACCA
>NW_007259943.1:521184-539640 GCF_000164805.1 Carlito syrichta | reverse complement strand
ACAGAGTGAGATTCCAACTCAAAAAAAAAAAAATCCACATTCTAATTCCTGGAGCTTGTAAAGATGTTACTTTCATCTTTACAGGTGGAATTAATCTATGGATCTTGTGATGGAGTTTATCTAGGTGGGTCTAATATCATCACAGTTCTTTTTTTTTTTTTTTGAATTGGAGTCTCACTATGTCGCTCAGGCTGAAGTGCAGTGGCATACTCACAGCCACCACAACCCTCGACCTGCTGGGCTCAGGCGATCCTGAGATCCTTACACCTCAGCCTTCCAGTAGCTGGGACTACAGGCGCATGCCACCACATACCCGGCTAATTTTTTAATTTTGTCATAGAGACGAGGTCTTGCCAAGTTGCCCGGGGGAGTCTCGAACCCGCGGGCTCAGGCAATCCACTCACCTCGGTCTCCCAGAGTGCTGGGATTACAGGCTGAGCCACCGCGTCCAGCCTCATCACAGCTCTTATAAAGGGGGGCAGGAGAATCAAAGTGAGAGGAGTTGAGATGAGGTGGGACTGATGAGGGACCATGAGCCAAGCAATGCTGGGGCCCTCCAGGGGCTGTCACAGGCAAGGAATGGCGTCTCCCTAGAGCCTCCAGAGAGCAGCAGCCTTGCGGACACCAGGGCTTTAGGACTTCCGGCTTCCGGAACTGTAAGGTAACACATTTGTGTGCTTGTTTGTTTCTGAGTCAGTCTCACTCTGTCACCCAGGCTGGAGTGCAGTGGCACGCTCCTGGCCACTGCAGCCTAGACCTGCTGGGCTCAGATCATTCTACCTCAGCCTTCCAAGTAGCTGGGGATACAGGCATGCACCACCACGCCTAGCTAATTTTGATTTATTGTAGAGATGAGGTCTTACCAAGTTGCCTGAGCTGGTCTCAAACCCATGTACTCAGGCAATCTTCTCACCTCAACCTCCCAAAGTGCTGGGATTAGAGGTGTGAGCCACCCCACCCGGCTGACATTTGCGTTGTTTTGAGCCACTAGATCTGTGGTCATGCATTACAGTGGCTGAAGGAAAGCAATCAACAAAACAGGCTTAGTTATTTCCTCACCCAGGCCCTCCTCCCCGGCAGAGGCTTCTCAAGTTGACACCACCTCGCCTGCTATTCTCTGAAGGATTCTGGATTCTGAGGAAAATTGAAGTCAAGTCACTTCTTTTCTTTTCTTTGTTTTTTTTTTTTTCCGAGTTGGAGTCTCACTCTGTCGCCCAGGCTGGAGTGCAGTGGCACACTCACGGCCACCACATCCTCGACCTTCTGGGCTCAGGTGATCCTTCCACATCACCCTTCCAAGTAGCTGAAATACAGGCATGCACCCCCACGCCTGGCTAATTTTTTGATTTATTGTAGAGACGAGGTCTTGCCATGTTGCCCGGCCTGGTCTTGAACCCCTGGGCTCAAGAGATCCTCTCGCCTCTGCCTCCGAAAGTGCTGGGATGACAGACATGAGCCACCGTGCCTGGCTGAAGTCAGTTCTTATTCAAAGGTTCAGGTGAATGATCAAGGCTATACTGGGGATGGGTGGGGACTCAGGGACGTGGCGTGAGAACTGGCACCAGGCATCTGGGCTGGCCATCCTCACATGAGGCCAGGTCTCCCTGTCTAGGTGCTGCATGTCGTCCCCCAGGCCTCCTCAAGAACAGCTTTTGTTTTCTCAAATCATCCCCCTCCCCTCACTCCCTTCAGCCCTCGCCTTGGTGACCCCTTGGACACACCCATTCCCTCCACCCAGTTTTTTTTTTCTTTTTCTTTTTACCTCAGGACCTGCTAACCTTCGAAATGGAAACATGAGAGGGACCACACTCCAAAAAACAGAATTTATTTATCAAAAGTTGTCTTTATTCTTGCATGTTTAAACTGAACTCCTCCAAAGTTCTCTCTGTTTGATGCAATACACCCGTCAGGATGCTTTCTCCGTGGCTCAGAACAGGTTTTGAACTCATCCACTGTGCTGCCGTTTAGGGCTTCTGCCGTTTTTTGTTTCACCTCTTCCACATCAGCAAAATGTTCCCCTCTGAGGACTTTTTTCACCCAGGGAAACAAAAGTCACCCAGGGTGAGATTGGGTGAATAGGGAGGGCGGGACATGGAGGTCATGCCAGTTTGGGTCAAAAATTGCTGGCCACTCAGTGTGGTGTGCACAGGTGTGTCTGTAAATCATTCATCAAGAAATGGGCAAACGCAATGAAAGAATCTCAAAAAAAAAAAATTCACTGAAGCCAAACTCAGTCTCTCACAGCAACCCCAGCTGGGACACTGATGCCGATGGGTTGCTAGAACACATCCTTAGTGAGGGAAGCCTGTACGACAAGGGGCCCGCTCTCCAAAAAATAATTCTGATTTTTTTGGGAGGTCCCCTGCCCCCGTACAGTTGTGCATGCATAAGCACGTTTTGGTTGTGGATGGACTGTGTATACCACGGTGGCGTCATGAGATTGTGCTGGAGATGACAGATTCCTATGGCTTAGTCCCATCACAGAAGTAGTAAAGCAGTAGCTCAAGGCAGGCCCCGTGTTTTGTGGTGTTGCTGGTGCAGGCAAGCTTATTGTATTGCCAGTTGTATGAAAGACTAGCTCCTAGCCGGGCTCGGTGGCTCAGCCTGTAATCCTGCGCCTTTGGGAGGCTGAGGTGAGTGGATTGCCTGAGCCCGCGGGTTCGAGACCTGCCTGGGCAACTTGGCGAGACCTCATCTCTACAATAAATTAAAAAATCAGCCGGGCGTGGTAGCACATGCCTGTAATTCTGGCTACTCAGAAGGCGGAGACGGAAGGATCACCGGAGCCCAGCAGATCGAGGCTGCGGTGCCGGGAGCGGCCACTGCACTCCAGTCTGGGTGACAGAGTGAGACTCCAACTCAAAAAAAAAAAAAAATGCAGTAGGAAATCCTGTATTGTGTTATTGTTATGTTATAAAACACTCAAAAACCTTTTTTTAAAAAATTGAATTGGAGTCTCACTCTGTCACCCAGGCTGGAGGGCAGTGGCACACTCCCAGCCACCGCAACCTTGACCTGCTGGGCTCAGGCGATCCTTCTGCCTCAGTCTTCCGAGTAGCTGGAACTACAGGCACGCACCACCACGCCGGGCTACTTTTTTTTTTAAATATATATATTTTGTAGAGATGAGATCCCACCAAGTTGCCCAGGCTGGTTTCAAACCTGTGGACTCAGGCAATCCTCTCACCTTGGTCTCCCAAAGTGCTAGGATTATAGGCATGAGCTACCGCACCCAGCCTCAAAAAGTGTTAAGGGGGTAAAAAACAAGGGTCTCCTGAGAACAAAATGTTCTCAGAGACATTGGAGACTGGTTGAACTACCCCAACATATAATTTCTCAAATAATTGAGCAAAAAGTGCTGGAAAGAGCTATTGTGGGGTAAAAACATCTAGCACCATCTTTCCCATTGTCTGCTGAGCCCTCTACTGTTCCTTTCCTCTTCATGTGGCAGCCTAGTGTCCCTCCTCCTAGAAGGACCCTTGTCCTGTCCACTGGATGACCTTGCCTGCAGGTACTCGGTACCCTCCTTCAGGGTGTTGACCTGGTGGTGTTGTTCCTGCTGTGACCTTGACTGCCTTCCTGCTGCACCATGAGGTCCCGAAGGCAGGACCCCCCTGGCCCAGACCCTGCCACGTGATGTCCTCCTGGCACGAAATGATGGTGGACATCTTTTGAGACATTCCGGTTTTCAAAAGCCAAAAACTAGTGGCTCGCATCTCTGATGCCAGCACTTTGAGAGACAGAGATGAGAGGATTGCCTAAACCCTGGAGTTCGAGACCAGCCTGGGGAGCATAGCAAGACCTCATCTCTACGATAAATAAAAAATTAGCCAGGTGTGGTGACGCATACTGGTAGTTCCAGCTACTTGGGAGGCTGAGGCAGAAGGATCGCCTGAACCCAGCAGGTTGAGGCTGAGGTAACTGTGACTGTGCACTATTTTACACTTCACTCCAGCCTGGGCAACAGAGTGAGACCCCGACTAAAAAAAAAAAAAAAAAAGAAATCCCAAACCCCAATTATGTTCAGTGTTCTGTGGCAATAGGGGAGCCAGAGGTAGTGTCTCTGAAGGAAATGAGGATATGTGAAAGGATTCCTTGAAGCTAAAATGGAAAAGCAGGCAGCAGGGACCCGCCTCACCTGTGGTCCACAGCCTAGCCAGAAGTCCCCCTGCCCTTAAACAGGGCACCAAAGGAACAGAGCCAGGGCATGAACCTGACACGTAACTGGGTTAGTGATTTGGTCCTCAGAGGATCTCCTGATGCGCCCTGAGATGCTGGAACCCTTACTGTCCAGCAAGAAGTGCAAGCAAGGAGTGACATCAACTCCCCAATGGCTGCAGCTGAGTTTCTTCCTGCTTCATGGAACAGAAATTAAGTGATACTTCTTGCATGCCTGAATTTAGCAACATATATTTAAATGGGGAAAAAAAATACAGAGTGTTTTCACCATGGCAAGAAAATTCAAGTCTGCTAATTCCACCACGAAAAATGAAAAGAACCAAAGTCACAAGTTAATTACAGTGTGGATCTGTTTTGATGACTAATTTGTGAGAACTGAAGAAAAATTTAGAAGAAATCAGCATCAAACTACATTAAGGTGCTCAATGAGATAATCTTGGGAAAGTAGGTAGAGAAAGTTATTTCAATGACTAGATCATAAATACTGGAGCAGGAGGATTATTGAGAAAATGAAAGGTGTTCCTTTGAAAATGCTTTAAAACAGAAAAGATTGATAACTTCTGTCTAGCAAAGAACCTGGGGAATCGACTAGATGCCATTAGAAAGTTCTTATTAGGCCTTCTAAATTACACGGAAAGAAACCAAACAAAATAAGAGAGTTTGCACACATAAAGCTCTCAAGTCAGGAAGGCTTTGGAGGAATCCTAAAGAGAAGATCTGGAATTTTTGTATTTTTAGGTAGTGAAAAAATTGCCAGAAGCATTAAGGGTATATATGTGGAAGCAGGAACCCAAAGAATATTTTAGAAATGTGAGGTCAGACACTCGGGGGTGTCTGGTCTGTGATCCGGTGCCACACTGAAGACACAAAGAATTGCACAGAAGCTAAATGGGAAAATATAGTTTATTTAGAAAGTAGATTAGAGAGAGAGAGAGAAAGGATTCACCTCCCCAAATTAGGAGAGGGGGCCAAGGTTTAGGGAAACATGGCCCGGCCACAGCTTACAGAGTCAGTCACGTGGCCAGACTAGAGTTTAACAAAAGCAATGGCAAATGGCTGCGTGGGGTTGAATGCTTTCAAAATTTCTCTTTGGTGGGGGTAGGGGGTTAAAGTGAGTGGGTGATGGTCTGTTTCATGTCATCATGAAGGGGACAGATAAGCACAGGTACTGATGTCATGATGATAGACAGCAGGCTGATGGGTGGGTTAGTCACATGACAGCTGCCATGGTGATAGGGTCTGTGTCATAAAGGTCACTAAGGACTAATTAGGTTAACTGGGTTTTTTATGGGTGGAAGCAAATACCTGAAATAGAAAAGCGAATTAATACAAAACAAACTGAGGAGGAGGTTGCAAAAACAATTATCAATAGCTACCTCTGAGAAACTGGTGCTGTCCTTGATTAGTGAGCAAGCTAGGTAATTTGTTCAGAGAACATGACAGAACCAGGTAGTGTCAAGCTGGCTGGGCTTTAGCTTAAGATTATTTCATTAACTAATTTCATTTTGGCATTTCACCCTTGCAAGAAAATTAGCTTAGTTTGGAGTAGCTTAATGCAAGGAAAATGCACAAAGTATGAAATGATAGCTTAATTATGGCTAATGATGGTATAATTGCACATTAATACTCATAAAAAAAGAAATATGTGGAAATATTGGTAGACAGACTTCTGCAATTATAGTTTAATTTTGAAACGGACATCTAAATTTCTTCTTTTTTTGTCTTTCGGCTATAGAATATGTTTTGCATATTATAGGCATTCAATTAGGATTGACATGCTCTCCCCCCAGCCCCCACCCCCACCCCTGGTGGCTTGTTAACAGCTTGAGTTCCTTTTGTCAAGGATGGAGGGCTTCCACTCACTTCCTTGTTCCTTCCCAGAAGAAATAAGAACTTTCTAGATCTGTTTCCAGCAGGTGAAGCCATGTGTCCCGAGTGTTAGGGCCAGGCTAGGGTGAGGGTGGATGGATGGATGGAGAGGCGAGGGGAGCCGGCATGCCGGCGGTGTGCGCTGACAAACCAGAGATCTGAGTAATACAAAGAATTGCAGCACACTAAGAAGCAACGAAAGAAAAGTTTATTTAAAAGTAAATTAGATTACAGGCTGAGCCACCGAGCCCGGCTGAGGTGAGTGGATTACCTGAGTCCGCTGGTTCGAGACCCGCCTGGGAAATTTGGTGAGACCTCATCTCTACAATAAATCAAAAAATTAGCCGGGTGTGGTACTACGCGCCTGTAATTCTGGCTACTCGGAAGGTTGAGGCAGAAGAATCGCCGGAGCCCAGCAAGTCGAGGCTGCGGTGGCCGGGAGTGGCCACTGCACTCCAGTCTGGGTGACAGAGTGAGAGACCCCAACTCAAAAAAAAAAAAAAAAAAAAGTAAATTAGAGAGAGAAAGAGAAGAGAGAGAGAAGATTCACCTCCCCAAGGTATGGGAGGGGACCAAAGCCAAGAAGCATGGCAACAGTCATAGCTCAAAGAGCACATGAGATCTGATCTCAGCTTCTATGCTGTTAGTGGATCACAAAAGACTTGATTGAACATGGATAGGATGTGAGCTATGAAATGATCTGAAACATAGGAGATGACACACACGTTCACAAGAAGAAAGAGAGCAGACCCAAATGTATGGAGACACCGTTTTTTTACCTGTCAGAGTGGCAAAAAATATTAAAGTGTGATACTCTTCTCTGGTGAGGCATAGGGGGAAGAACTCTCATGCGTTGCTGGTATAAGTGTAAATTGCAACCATCCCGTAGAAGGCAATTTTGCAATGTCGATCAAAATAATGAATGCACAACATTTTGACCCTGCAATTCTGCTGCAGGAATGTATCCTACAGTTATATTCATACATGTGCAAAATGACATGAACAGGGTTATTCAGTGTTGGGTATCATACAGGTTAGGAAATAATTTAAATGACCCACAATAAGTAATTCTTAAAAGTCAATTATGGTGCGTCTATACAATGAAATACCATGTACGAATGTGACCCAAAAAACCCAGAACTATATTTTTGGAAGGTGGACCCCTTGTAGTACACTTGGAATGTGTTCTTCTAGATCAAATGGTCAACCAAAGTTTTTATCTGGGAGTTTTGAGAAGGTTGCATCGCTGTTTGTGGACAAATGTCCCGAATTGTGGCAAACAGGTGACTAGTTCTTCCACCATGACGATGCACCTGCCCACACCTTGCTGAGTGTTCACCAGTTTTTGACCAAAAATGACATGCCCCCATGCCCCTCATCTCATCTCACCCTGAGCAACTTTTTTTTTGTTTCCTTGGATGAAAAAAGTCCTCAAAGGGAAATATTTTGCCGATGTGGAAGTGAAACAAAAAACAGCAGAAGCACTAAAATGCACCAAAGTTGGCAAGTTCAAAAACTGTTTTGAGCAGCAGAAAAAGCATTTCAGTAGGTGTATTCCATCAGATGGAGAGTACTTTGAAGGTGGCTAAGGTCTAAACATGTAAGAATAAATACACAATTTTTTTTTTTTTTTTGAGTTGGAGTCTCACTCTGTGGCCCAGACTGGAGTGCAGTGGCCGCTCCCGGCCACCGCAGCCTTGCCCGCTGGGCTCCGATGATCCTTCCGCCTCAGCCTTCCAAGGAGCTGGAATTACAGGCATGCACTACCACGCTGATTTTTGGATTTATTGTAGAGATGAGGTCTCGCTGCCCAGGCAGGTCTCGAACCCGCGGGCTCAGGCAATCCACTCACCTCAGCCTCCCAAAGGCGCGGGATGACAGGCTGAGCCACCGAGCCCGGCTCAATACACAATTTTTTAAATAAAAAATGCTGGGGTTTTTTGGGTCCCCCCTCATAGATATAAAAAAGAGAGAGAAAAAACTCTTTCGGTGTTGGTATAAAATTATTATAAAATTATTTCCAAGATTCTCCCAGAAAAAAATAGTATAAAATTCTATCTCTGCTGTTAAAAAAACAAAAGGAGGGGAAAATAATATATATCTGGGTTGACTTGAATTATTGTCTAGAAAGAGGAAGAGGAAGATATTAGCATTGGTGACTTGTTTGAGGGTGAGGAGTAAGTTGGAAACAGGGGAATGCAAAAGAAAGATTTTCATGAACGACTTTTTAAAATTTTGCTTATTTATTTTTGAGTTGAGCTCTCACTCTGCCATCTCGGCTGGAGTGCAGTGGCCTGATCATGGTTTACCACAGCCTCAATCTCCTGGGCTCAGGCGAACCTTCTGCCTAAGCCTCTTGAGTAGCTAGGACCGCAGGTGTGTGCCCACATGCCCGGCTCATTTTTTTTATTGTTTGTAGAAACAAGGTCTTGGTCTTGTTACGTTGCCTAGGCTGGTGTCGAACTCCGAGGCTCAAGCCATACTCCTGCCTTGGGCTCCCAAAGTGCTGGGATTACAGGCATGAGCCACCCTGCTGTTTAGTGAACTACCTTTTAACAGGGGTTGACTTGGAATTATGTAACGTATCATCTTTTGGAAAATCAGAGAGAATGGTGAGGTCAAGCCTCACCAATGCTAATAGCTTCCTCTTCCTCTTTCTAGAGAGTAATTCAAGCCAACCCAGTTATATGTTATTTTTGCTCTCCCATCAATGCCCACTCAGCCTTGCTTGGGGTGCTTGTATCTTGGGGCCACCCAGAGACTGGTGAGATTTGAATTCAAGTTCTGAGCTAAACCATTTAGAAACACCATTTAAGGAATACTTTACTTTTTTTTATTGCCAAATAATATTCCATCGTATGACTGCACCACATTTTGTTTATCCATTCATTATTTAATGGACTTCTGGTTCGTTTCTACTTTTTGGTTACTATGAATAATACTCATATGAATATCTGTGTGCACGTTTTTGTGTGGACATCTTTTCATTTCTCTTCGGTATATACCTAGGAGTGGAATTCATCATTTTATTATAATATTTTCAAACATACCACAAAGTTAAAAGAATTTTATCATGACTATCCCTAGTCACTACCAATATTCTGTTAAAATTTTATTCTAAGGCCGGGCATGGTGACTCATGTCTGTAATCCCAGCACTTTGGGAGGGTGAGACAAGAGGATTGCTTGAGCCCAGGAGTTCAAGACCAGCCTGAGCCACGTAGCAAGACCTTCTCTAAACAAAATATTAGCCAGGCGTGGTGGTACATGCCTGTAGTCCCAGATACTCAGAAGGCTGAGGTGGGAGAATCATCTGAGCCCAGGAAGTTGAGGTTGCAGTGAGCTGTAATTGTGCCACTGCACTTCAGCCTGGGTGACAGAGTAAGACTCCAACTCAAAAAATAAAATAACATAAAATAAAACAAAATAAAACAGGTGTGGTGGCGCATGCCTGTAATCACAGCACTTTGGGAGGTGGAAGCAAGAGGATTGTCTGAGTCCAGGGGTTCCACCCTGGGGAATTTGGCAAGACCTCATCTCTATAACAAATCAAAAAATTAGCCGGGCATGGTGGTACCCGCCTGTAGTTCCAGCTACTTGGAAGGCTGAGATGGAAGGATGCCCTGAGCACAGCTGGTCAAGGATGCGGTGGCCACCGCACTCCAGCCTGGGTGACGGAGTGAGACTCCAACTCAAAAATAAAATAAAATAATAAAATAAAATAATTCTACTTCCTTTGCCACATACCTATCAATCAATAAACCCTATTTTCTGGAGTCTCACTCTTGTCGCCCAGGCTGGAGTGCAGTGGCACTCTCATGGCCACCACATCCTCGACCTGCAGGACTCAGGCGATCCTTCCGCCCCAACCTTCCAAGTAGCTGGAACTACAGATGCACGCCACCACGCCCAGCTAGTTTTTGTGATTTACTGTAGAGATGAGGTTTTGCCAAGTTCCCCAGGTTGGTCTGGAACCCCCGGGGTCAGGCAATCCTCTAGCCTGACCTCCCAAAGTGCTGGGATTACAGGCTGAGTCACCACGCCTTGGCCTTTAAATACGTTTCAAGGTAAGGCCTCATCATTCTTCTCACAAATACCTCGGGGTGTCTATCATTACATTTGTGTAGTTTAACTTCTTTTGAGATGTTTGCAGGTAGTAAAATGCACAGATCTGAAGTGCATATTCGCTAAGTTTTGACAAAGTCATCCATATAACCCAAACTTCTTTCAAGCTAAGGAGCATTACCATCTCTCCAGAACATTCTCTAATAGTCCCTCCCAGCCAATTCCCATCCTCTGCCTTTCAGAGACAACACCTGTTCTGTGTTTTTCTCTGTGTACTTGGTTTGCCTTTGTAAAACTTCATAAAAATGAGGATAAAGCCCAGGCACGATGGTTCACGCCTGTAATCCCAGCACTCTGGGAGGCAGAGGCGAGAGGATTGCCTGAGCCTAGGGTTCAAACCAGCCTGAGCAACTTGGCGAGACCCCGTCTCTACAATAAATCAAAAAATTAGCCGGGCGTGGTGGCATGCACCTGTAGTTCCAGCTATTTGAAAGGCTGAGACAGGGATCACCTAAACCCAGAAGGTCGAGGCTGCAGTGGCAACAGTGAAACTCCAACGCAAAAAAAGGGAGGGGTGGATAAAAAGCAATATGGACAGTTTCTGAGTGAAGTTCCTTTCACTCGGCAGAATGTTTTCCAGATTCATCCATGTTGCTGCTCATATCAATAGTTCATTCATTTCTATTCTCAAGCAGTAAGTCCATTGTGTATGAACATACCCCAACTTGCTTTTTCATTCTCCTGCTGATGGGCACCTGTCTTTTCCACCCTCTCATGTTTTAGCTTTATAAATAAAATGACTATGAACATTTTTTTGTACAGGTCTTTTTGTGAAGGCATGCACCACCACGCCCGGCTGATTATTTGATTTATTGTAGAGATGAGATCTCACTGCCCAGGCGGGTCTCGAACCCGCGGGCTCAGGCAATCCACTCACCTCAGCCTCCCAAAGGCGCGGGATGACAGGCTGAGCCACCGAACCTGGCTGTGAAGAATTTTTTAAACTTTTATTATAAAGGTGTGGGGTACATTTCAGGGTTAGGTATATAGATATTTATCATATAGGTACCCTTGTTGATGAGGTATGCCCCTCCTGTTTTTTGTTTTTTCTTGGGTAAATTCATAGGAGTGGAATTACTTGGTCTTTACAATGAGTGTAGGTTTACAGGAAACTCCTAGAACTTTGCCCAAAGTGGTTGAACCACTTTACATTTTTACCAGCAATGTATGCTTTCTGGTTACGCCACATTCTGACCATACTCTGGTGTTGGTAGTCTTTTAAATTTTAGCAATTCTGTGGAGTGAGTAGTCATATCTCATGGTGGTTTTAATTTGTGTTTTCCTGATTAATAATGACGCTTTTATTTTTGAGTTGGAGTCTCACTCTGTTGCCCAGGCTGGAATGCACGACATGATCATGGCACACCAGAGCCTCGACCTTCTGGGCTCATGCAATCCTTCTGCCTCAGCCTCTCAAGGAGCTGGGACAACAGGCACATGCCACCATGCCTGATTAACTTTTTTGTAGAGGCAGGGGGGTCTCACTAGCTGCCTAGGTTAGTCTCGAACTCCTGTGCTCAAGCAATCCTCTTGTCCCCGCCTCCCAAAGTGCTGGGATTACAAGGGGAACCACCTTGCCCTGCCAATAACGAATTCTTTATTCATTGACTATTCCTGCATCTTCTTTGATAAAGCATCTGCTCAAAGCCTTTGACCATTTTTAAAATTGCTAATACTTTTCTTAAAGTTTTATTATCCTAATTTATGGGCAATCTTGAAGGACGGCTGCCAATACACAAACATCTACTCTTATTTTTAACCACCTCTAGGAAAGAAAAATTTGCCCTCTTATTCTTGTTTTTTTTTTTTGAGTTGGAGTCTCATTCTGTCTCCCAGACTGGAGTGCAGTGGCCGCTCCCGGCCACCGCAGCCTCGACCTGCTGGGCTCCGGCGATCCTTCCTCCTCAGCCTTCCGAGTAGCCGGAGTTACAGGCATGCGCTACCACGCCCGGCTGATTTTTTGATTTATTGTAGAGATGAGGTCTCGCTGCCCAGGCGGGTCTCGAACCTGCGGGCTCAGGCAATCCACTCACCTCAGCCTCCCAAAGGCGCGGGATTACAGGCTGAGCCACCGAGCCCGGCTTACCCTCTTATTCTTTTTTGGTATTGTTGAGCTTCTACTGTAAGAACGTAAGGACTCCAGACAACTGTCATTTAAGCTCATTTTTCTTGGTTACTCCTCATTCCGGTGGCTGAGTTCAAACAGAAATATTTAGAGGTAATTTGCGATGAGGCACTGCACACTTATTTAGGTTATGTTTGAATGTTTAATAGGGATTTTAATTTCTTAGAGGATAAAACTTCTTTCCTAAATGAGATACCTTCATTTTCTCTTTCCCCCTGGTATTCTCTATCTGCATGAAAAGGATAAAAAGGAATAATTCAGCCAAGTACTGGTTTATTGCTTCATTTGTTCATTTTTACCCCCTGTCCTAATACGCCTAAAACAGAAGCAAAAACCAAAACCCAGGGTTCCTTTTGCTGGGGAAAGTAACATCCCACTGCTTAGGAAAAGGGTTTGGTTGTATTTAGGATTCACTTTCTTTTCAAAGTTTAAGAGATTTTTAAAAATTTAATTATTTAATTTTTAAAAACTATTTTTAGAGACAGGGTCTTACTCTGTTGCCCGAGTTGGAGTGCAGTGGTGTGATCATAGCTCACCGCAGCCTAGACCTCCTGGATTCAGGTGATCCTCCTGCCTCAGCCTCCTGAGTAGCTGAGAATAGAAGTGCATGCCATCACACCTGGCTAGTTTTGTTTTATTTAAAGTTTTATTTAAGCAGTCTCGATGCCATACAGGAGGATAAAGAAGTTGCTAAAGACCAGCTCCTCAAAAAAATGTTCCCCACAGAGTTGGTGGTAATTTGTGGGTTAAGAGGACCAATCGTCCTTAATCCGCATTGTCTTTAACCCAGTTGTAAGATACACCGAGTAAGACTTGAACAGGGAACACAGAAGAGTGAAGATGTTGACCCACTGTCCCTCAGCCTATCTAGGTGGGGGCCAGGAGGTGACTTCCTCTTTAACATATTCTTTGATGATCCATCTGCAGCAATTGTTGGGGGGAAAGTAACACTTGATATTTGCCTTAAAATGTATGGAGGCTGTGTGGTGGCTCACACCTGTAATCCCAGCATTTTGGGAGGTGGAGACGAGAGGATTGCCTGAGTCCAGGGGTTCAAGACCAGCCTGGGCAGCTGGGCGAGACCTTGTCTCTACAATAAATAAAAATATTAGCCACGTATGGTGGCGTATACCTGTAGTTTCAGCTACTTGGAAGGCTGAGGCAGAAGGGTCGCCTGAGCCCAGCAAGTTGAGGCTGCGGTGGCAGTGAGCATGCTCTTGCACTTAGCCTGGGCAACAGAGTGAAACTCCTACTCAAAACAAACAAAGAAACAAACACCAAAAACCCCAAACATGTCTGGAGGCTCAATTTTTAAAAAGGGCATAATTATGCAAATATATATGGAACTCATTATAGACTGGTAAACAATTTTTGCATGGGTCATCATATATGAGATTAAAAGCCCATGGAGATTTGCTCTCTTGATTATGGACATACATATGTGTGTATGTGTGAGTGTGTGTGTGTGTGTGTGTGTGTGTGTGTGTGCGTGCGCGCGCGTGTATGGTTTTTTTCCCTCTTCTCAGTTTCCTGCTTCAACTTTCAATATGTTTTTTTGGGGGGTTTGTTGTTTTTATTTATTTTTTTGAGTCAGAATCTCACTCTTGCCCAGGCTGGAGTGCAGTGGCATGGTTACTGCAACCGCAGCCTTGATCTGCTGGGCTCAGGCTATCCTTCTGCCTCACCCTTCCAAGAAGCTGGAACTACAGGCACACACCATCACGCCCAACTAACTTTTTGATTTTTTTGTAGAGACGAGGTCTTGCCAAGTTGCCCAGGCCGGACTTGAAACTATATGCTCTGGCAATCCTCTCACCTCTGCCTCTCAAAGTGGTGGGGTTATAGGCGTGAGCCACCGCGCCTGGCTGTTTTTATTTTTAATAGCGGTAAAAAACATAACAATTATTATCTTAACCTTTTTTTTTTTTTTTTTTTGAGTTGGAATGATCTGTCACCCAGACTGGAGTGAAGGGGCAGATTCCGGCCACCGCAGCCTCGACCTGCTGGGCTCCGGCGATCCTTCTGGCTCAGCCTTCCGAGTAGCAGGAACTACAGGCACGCGCTGCCATGCCCGGCTAATTTTTTGATTTATTGTAGAGTTGAGGTCTCACCAAGTTGCCCAGGCGGGTCTTGAACCCGCGGGCTCAGGCAACCCACTCACCTCAGCCTCTCAAGGTGCGGGATTACAGGCTGAGTCACTGAGCCCGGTTTAGTAATTCTATTTTTAAATTTTTGAGGAAGCGCTATTTTATAGTCCACTGAAGGGTCCCAGTGTCAAATTCTTGCCAACACTTGTTTTCTGTTTTTTATCTCAGCCTTCCTAATGGGCATGAGATGCTTAATGCATTTTTGAACAACAAAAATACTCCAAGTGATCATCAACAGTGGTATATCTTCCCTTTATATATTACTTCATTCTCTGAGAGTCAAAAGGCAAGATCATAGGCCAAATTCAAAATCATTGCAGTCTACGACCTTTCTTCTATCTTGCTCCCAAATTTCTCCCTTTGAAAGAGAAGTGAAAAAAATGACCCAAAGTACTTACTTTTTTATCCTCCTCTATTTTCTGACTTAAAAGAAGCACATTTTTATACTTTTCTTCAGCTGTCGTCCTAGATTCATGGAATATTGAGGTACAATGTAGCATCATGGCTGAAAGTATGGTTTCTGAAGCTTGGCTGAGTTTGCATCTCATTCTTGGTCATTTACTAGCTATGTGACCTTGAGTAAGTTGCTCAGCCTCTCTATCTCAGTTTCCTCCTCTGCAAAATGGAGATAATATAATTCCTACTCCAAAGGGTTGATGCGTCAGTTAAAAGAGTTGATATTCACTAAGGTAATAACAGCTCAGTAAGTTTTAGCTGTTATTATTATTACAAATAGAGAAGAAACTCTGGAAAGAGTTCAAGTTAAAGGTTAATATGTCAGAGCAATTCTAATCAAAATTGCAGTATGAGTATTTTCTGAACTTAACAAAATGATGCTAAAATTCATCTAGAAAAACAAAGATGTAAGTCTAGTTGGGAAAAACCTTTGAAACTAATAATAATAATTATCCAGGAATGGTGGCTCACACCTGTAATCCCAGAACTTTGGGAGGCAGAGGCGAGAGGATTGCCTGAGCCCAGGGGTTCAAGATCAGCCTGGGAAACTTGGTGAGACCTCGTCTCTACAATAAATAAAAAAATTAGGTGGGTGTGGTGGTGCGTGCCTGCAGATCCAGCTACTTGAAAGGATGAGGTGGAAGGATCACCTGAGCTTGGCAGGTCGAGACTGCGGTGGCTGTAAAAGCATGCCACCGCACTTCAGCCTGGGCGACAAGAGTGAGACTCCAACTCAAAAAAAAAAAATTCTGGAATAAAAACACTATCAGATAGTAAAATATATTATGAAGCTATCAACACAAACATTTTGGTACCTGGGACAGGGAAAGGCAGATTAGTGGAAAATAATATTAGTGGAAAAGTGAACTCTAATGTGTTGACAAAGTTGGCATTTAAAAGAGGTATGGAAGATGCAAGTAAGAGAGCTTATTCAAATGATACTTGCTTAGCCGTTTGGAAAAAAAAAAGTTGGGTCCATATCTCCTTTTTTTTTTTTGAGATGGAGTCTCACTCTGTCACCCAAACTGGAGTGCAGTGACCGCTCCCGGCCACCGCAGCCTCGACCCGCTGGGCTCCGGCGGTCCTTCTGCCTCAACCTTCCAAGTAGCTGGAACTACAGGCGCACGTGCATGCTCCCATGCCCGGCTAATTTTTGATTTATTGTAGAGATGAGGTCTCGCCAAGTTGCCCAGGCGAGTCTCGAACCCGCGGGCTCAGGCAATCCACATATCTCATTTCTTATGCCCAAATAAATAACATATAGATCAATGATAAAACATAAAAGTAAAGCCATTCAAGTAGAAAAACATGATGATTTTTCAAAAAGTCTTGAGTGGAGGACTTTTTTTTTTTTTTTTTTAAGTAGGAGTCTCACTCTGTCTGTCACCCAGGCTGGAGTGCAGTGGTACGCTCACAGTCACCACAGTTTCGACCTCCTGAGCTCAGGCAGTATGTCCTCTTCAGCCTTCTAAGTAGCTGGGTCTACAGGCGTGTGCCACCGTGCCCAGCTAATGTTTTGATTTATCACGAAGAGATGAGATCTTACTAAGTTGTCCAGGCTGGTTCGAACTCCTAGTTTCAAGTAGTCCTCCTGTCGCGGCCTCCCAGAGTGCTGGGATTACAGGCATGAGCCACTGGGTCGGCCGATGTGATCTCTTAATATGAAAGATTTGCACACGCACACGCACACTTTTGAATATGACCAGAAAATTTCTAAATGACTATAAAAACTGTTGGGAAAATTATCTGAGAAGTGAGATCGGGCATGCAGGGAAGGGTTCTCCTTAGGTTTTACTTAATACCCTTCTGTATGGTTTACTTTTGTTTCACCACGTACACACATTTTGTAATTTAAAAAATAGTTAAAATTAATAAAAGGAAGAGTTAAGAATAGGATGACTACTTAATTCATAAAGGTTTCTAAATAACCCCATGCCATAGCTTGGGATGAAAAGGGAACCGAGATCAATACAAGCTTTACTTTTTTTGAGTCGGTGTCTCCGTCTCCCAGGCTGGAGTGCAGGGGCACGCTCATGGCCACTGCAGTGTTGACTTGCTGGGCTCAGGCGATCTTTCTGCCTCAGTCTTCCGAGTAGCGGGAACTACAGGCACATGGCACCACACCTGGCTAATTTTTTGATTTACTGTAGAGATGAGGTCTCGTCAAGTTGCCCAGGCTGGTCTCAAACCTGTGGGCTCAGGCAATCCTCTCACCTCGGCTTCCCAAAGTGCTGGGATTACAGGTGTGAGCCACCACACCTGCCCTGTTGCTGTTTTTCAGTCTTACGTGATTCCATGAGTTTGGGGTTTTCCAAGCATGGTCCCAGGATCAGAGCAACATTACCATCAGGAACATGTTAGAAATGCAAATTCTCAGGCCCCATCCCAAACCTACTGAACTGGAAATTCTGAGGATGAATACTATCAATTTTTTTTTTTTTTTTTTGAATCTGGATCTCACTCCAACCAGGCTGGAGTGCAGTGGCACCATTATGGCTCACTGCAGCCTCAACCTCCTGGGCTTAAGTGATCCTCCTACCTCAGCCTCCCAAGTAGCTAGGACTGAAGACATGGGCAACCATGCCCAGCTAATTTCTTTACTTTTTGAAAAGGGGTGGGGAGTGGTCTTGCTATGTTACCCAGGCTGGTCTCAAACTCCTGGTTTCAAGGGATCCTCCCACCTTCCAAAGTGCGGGGATTATGGGCATGAGCCACCACACCTGGCACTCTCTAGGTGATTGTGATAAATCCTAAGGTTTGATTAGATAGGTCTGGGGCAAGGCCCAGTAATTTGCATTTCTTAAAACTTTAGGTGCTGCTGCTGGTGGTCTGAGAAGCACACTTAGATAATCACTGGTGGAAAACATCTGATCTATGGTTTGTCTAAAGCCACAAAGCTGACTGTGTTGACAGAGCCAAGTCTCAAACCCACCATTTCTTTGTTTCAACCACAAACTACCTACCGAATATTTCTTCTTAGGTCTGAGGCCTACCTGGCAGCATTCTTTAACTCCGTCTTCATCAAATATTCAGATATTAAAAAAAAAAGTCCAGGACTATTTTTACTCA
Organism: Carlito syrichta; assembly: GCF_000164805.1. Lineage (NCBI taxonomy): Eukaryota > Metazoa > Chordata > Mammalia > Primates > Tarsiidae > Carlito > Carlito syrichta. Next base: position 521,671 of record NW_007259943.1, on the reverse strand, counting down.
AAAGGCATCTCTTTATCCCTCTCCAGAAACGACTCACACCAGCTACCCACCAGTCCCCCCTTACTTCCAAGGCACCCTGTTCTCATCTCAACCCACCCTTCCACTAGGTTCCACTGGGGTCCGCATGCCCCACCTCTGCCCGGCTCCAGTGCCATTATGAATTCAGCTGGGACCTCTCCCGCGAAATCCACGCGCCAGGCCGCAGTGAACTCCTGCGAGGCGCAAAATGACCAGGGTTCTGAGCCAGCAGCCTCCAGGCCGAGACCCACTGGCCTTGGGGTCTGGCAGAAGGGCACGTGCTCCCGCCCCAGGTCTTTTCCCGCCAGGATAGAGAGAGGGACGACACCCAAGGGCGAGACACGAGGCGAGGAAGGGGATGGAGAAGGTGACGCGGCAGCTGGGGCGTGGGGACGGTGACTGTCCCCTTAGGTCCCTGTCTCCTCTGTCCCGGATCTAGCTTCCCTCTCCATCAAGTTCCAGAAAGCCA
>NW_007259943.1:518877-519826 GCF_000164805.1 Carlito syrichta | reverse complement strand
CGCCGGGCGCCCGCAGCTCGCCCACGCGCGCCGCGAGGCTCCCGGTGCGCCACAAAGGGGAACACACCCTCTGCCCGGCTTGGGTTTTGCCTCTCGCCACCGCCTGCGTCTGGGAAGGGCGAAGTTTGGGGGGATTTTTTTCCTGGTAAAGCAGGGGACAGATTTTCTCTTTTCCTCTTTTCTTTCCGTGGTGAGCATTTCCAAACAACAACTTCTGACTGTGGTTTTACGATGTAAGTTCCGGAAACTTTAGCTGTGTGTGATCCGGCTGGACCTCTGAGTGAGAGAGAGAGAGAGAGAGAGAGAGAGAGAAAAGAGAGTGTGTGTGTGTTTTATTTGCAGGGGGAACATAGGAGTTCCCTGTAATGAGTCTGGATTTCGTCTGTGGCAGCTGGAGACCAGCGGCTGTAGGGGATTGTGTAGGGTCCCCAGAAAGGAGGGAGCTAAGATCCACAAAGAAACGAGGACCCTGGTATCAGACCAGCTCGTCGCGATGTGGGAGAGATTGCTTTTCATCTGGCACAGTTTAGCAATCTCGGCCTCTCTCTGCCTCAGCTCTGGGCAGAACCAGTGGCCTCTGGCAGATTCATTTCATGATTGTTGTTAAGGCCGGTCTCCGTGTCAGTTTCCCAGGTTTGACTGGCGCGGCCCTGGCTCCTGCAGTGGACACCCTCAGGGTCCCCATCTCCTCCCTGCCACGGGCAGCGTCGGAGCCTGACTCTGGCCTCGCCTTGGGTTCTGTTGAATGTGCCTTGCACGTGGTGACCTGCGGAACTCATCTGGGAACACCCTCCGGCATTGTCTTTTCTTATTCAGTTTGAACTAGGAGACTCGAGCAAGGAAGATCTTTTTGGTCTGAAAGCTTTAGGGAGGAGTTGCCTTGAAAATGGTCTCCCAGCCGGGCTCGGTGGCTCAGCCTGTAATCCCGCGCCTTTGGGAGGCTGAGGTG
>NW_007259943.1:515651-518727 GCF_000164805.1 Carlito syrichta | reverse complement strand
TTCGCATGCCTGTAATTCCGGCTACTCGGAAGGCTGAGGCGGAAGGATCGCTGGAGCCCAGCAGGCCGAGGCTGCGGTGGCCGGGAGCGGCCACTGCACTCCAGTCTGGACGACAGAGTGAGACTCCAACTCAAAAAAAAAAAAAAAAAAAAGAAAATGGTCTCCCTCCTTAGGAGAGACGGGGCAAGGCCCTCCCGGGGTCTTGGGCTTTCCTACATCATTCCACGGTGTTCTTGCCGGTGGGTGTACCCTGGGCTTTCCGATGGGTTGGTCCCCAGGACCTGACAGTTTCTGACAATGTGCTTCACATGGGAGTACAGCAGCACATGGCTCACTTTATATTCCTGCAGCATCGTTCTGCAGCAAGGCATCAATATTGGAGTTACTCCAAGCACAACGAAACGTTTGTGTTTTCAGAATGTCTGGCTAATAGATCTGCTTCTGGGTAAAATAAATAGAAGCATTATTGGGCAGTGGCTGGTGTACTGAGGGAATTGGTGGAGCGAGTGAGTAGATGCCTTCTCAGAATGTCTTACTTGTTTCTCTTACGTGGGCGAGGAAACTGGAAATACTTGGCTGGGAGGTAGCTGTGCCTGGCAGGGCCACAGGTTCCACGGTGGGCCCCTGTGAGGTGGGGTTGTGGTGTTTCACTTAGGAGTTCTGTCATTGTGGGAATCCTTTTGCAGTTAGGATTCTGATGCCCTTTCATACTGATATCTGCCTCCTTGAACTGATGATACAGAGATGGATTTATTTTCCCTTGGGTCATGATAGAATACTGATGTTATTCTGTAGCCAGACTTACCAAAGATGATTTTAAAATAATGAACCTGGGCAACTTTACTACTGGCTCATTGCAGTTATCTTTTTTTTTTTTTTTTTTTGAGTTGGAGTCTCACTCTGTCACCCAGACTGGAGTGCAGTGGCTGCTCCCGGCCACCGCAGCCTCGACCTGCTGGGCTCTGGCAATCCTTCCGCCTCAGCCTTCCAAGTAACCGGAATTACAGGCATGCGCTACCACGCCCAGCTGATTTTTTGATTTATTGTAGAGATGAGGGCTCGCCAAATTGCCCAGGCGGGTCTCGAACCCGCAGGCTCAGGCAATCCACTCACCTCAGTCTCCCAAAGGCACGGGATTACAGGCTGAGCCACCGAGCCTGGCTCATTGCAGTTATCTTAACGTTATCCTGTGACTGCAAGGATGAATGTTTTTGTTTGTTCTACTTTTCATTAAAGAAACTGTCCAGAGAGATGGTATTTCAAAAAGATATGAATTAAATATAGTATTGAAAGGGTTAATATTTTAAAAATGGGGCTCTGACTCTTATATTTATTGAACATATGAGTTTAATTCATTTGCACAATGATATATATTTATGAGGAGGATGCGTGTGATACACATCAAAAAAGAACAACTTTTTCCATCCTGGAGGGGTTAGAAAACGCTAGAGAAAAGACAAGAGCCTAGTTTTTGCATGCTGAATACGCTTAGGAAAAACGGCATTGTGTGTTTCCCAGAGGATGAGGGACATTTTATGAATTTGCAATTAACTGCACTTGTCTAATGTTTTGATAGCATGGCGAACTGGGCGTTTTAAAGAAAGCCCTTGTAACCGGCCTTGCTTATTGCAGAGGTCGGCTTAGTATTTTTGAGAACTGCACTTTCTCCATGAACTGGAGATGCCACAGATAAGAGGGGCCCAGGCAGTCCCATGATGCAGTTGCTCCAGTCTTTCTAGCTTGGGTGGACAGGTCTTCCCTGGTGACGCTTTGGCTGGGAGGGGAGGGGGCAGGGTTTTGGGTCCTTATGGTGGTCTCTCTCCTGTTGTTTGGTGCTTTTGATGGGGGGGCCCTCCAAGCCTGGCTGTGGGAGGGGAGTAGGTGGGTCAACTGCTTGCTCTTTAGTGGTCGGGGTTTATGCTGTGGCGATGCTTGATCGTGACGCCTTCGCCCTCCGTTTCTGCGGGGCGAGGTAGGCTTGGCTGTTACCTCGTTAACCACTTCCACATGTCCAGGAACAGAGGAGCCAAAAGTTTTCATTCAAATTACTTGAAATTACGATTCCTCCAGTCCCTTTATGCTGAAGGCAGCCTTTGTTTTTAATCAAGAAGCCCCCAGAAATTGTTTATCTAAAATTGGAAACACTGACTTTTAATAGGACGCCCTTGCCCTGGTTTGAGTTGGTTAGGAATGTTTTGCCGAGTGGATACTTTGAGCAAAGGTGGACAATTGCTATATTATTAAAATAGGGTGCGCTAAGTTTTTGATACAAACCCAGTGTGACTAGAACTCAGTGCATGCTCAGTGTTGCCTACAGACATTTTTTTTTTTGAGTTGGAGTCTCACTCTGTCACCCAGACTGGAGTGCAGTGGCCGCTCCCGGCCACCGCAGCCTCGCCTGCTGGGCTCCGGCGATCCTTCCGCCTCAGCCTTCCAAGTAGCTGGAATTACATGCGCGCGCTACCATGCCCGGCTAATTTTTCGATTTATTGTAGAGATGAGTTCTCACCAAGTTGCCCAGGTGGGTCTCGAACCTGAGGGCTCAGGCAATCCACTCACCTCAGCCTCCCAAAGGCGCGGGATTAGAGGCTGAGCCACCGAGCCCGGACTGCCTATAAACTTTGAACTCAGTGTTGCAGCTTTCTTACTTTAATGTGGGGTGAAAATTATAGACAAAATATAAGATTTGCAATCAACGTGGGAATTCATCGTTTATACTGAAGTAATTTCATATGTAAAACTACCATATTTGTGCATACATTTAAAAACAAGTGGCTGGGCTTGGTGGCTCAGCCTGTAATCCCAGCATCTTGGGAGGCCGAGGTGAGTGGATTGCCTGAGCCTGCGGGTTGGAGACCAGCCCAGGCAATGGCGAGACCTTGTCTCTACAAAAAAAATCAAAAAATTAGCCGAGCATGGTAGAGCGCACCTGTAGTTCTGGCTATTTAGAAGGCTGAGGCAGAAGGATTGCTGTAGCCCAGTGGGTCAATACTGGGGTGGCCATGAGCATGGGTGCCACTGCACTCCAGATTGGGAAACGGAGTGAGATTCCAACTCAAAAAAAAAAAAAAAAAAA
>NW_007259943.1:489515-515631 GCF_000164805.1 Carlito syrichta | reverse complement strand
CCCCTCCTCCCCACAAAAGCCTCAGACCAAACTCTTTATTCTGATAATACGTATCACCGGAGTAACTTTGCTTTGCATGCAGACTTTTGGCAAAATGCTTTCCATAAAGGTATTTTATTGTCAATTATAAGGGAAGACTTACACATCCAGTGTTATGGTGACTTTCAGGCTTTGTTGTCATCCTGTTCATTCTGGCTATAGGATAGTGCCTGGAACATGGCAAACCACCGGTCAATTATTGTTGAGTGAATAACAAACTCAGCTTTTACTATCCCTTCAAATTAGTCATCAGGGTTTCTTTTTTTTTTTTGGAGTAGGAGTCTCACTCTGTTGCCCAGGCTGGAGTGCAGTGGCACGCTGCTCATGGCCATCACAGCCTCGGCCTACTGGGCTCAGGTAATCCTTCTGCCTCAGCCTTCCAAGTAGCTGGAACCACAGGTGCGCTCCACCATGCCTGGTTAGGGCTCTACAATAATTCTTCAGGGTTTTTAAGGGAAACTTGATCATAGCACAGATAGGTTGCAGTTCTGGGAATTTGATATTTGATTTTGTTTCCATTTCATTCTAATTTAGCAATTTAAACTAATCCTTAAAGCTGGATAATATTGAAAAAGACTCAGCCTCATAAAAAAAAAAAGACAATAAAAGCATGAAGGAAAGCAAAACAAATCTGAAATCCTCCCGCCTGTTACCAAGCACTACCGAGCGTTTTGGTGTCTGTGATATATCCTTCTCATTTTTCAGTCTCCCCCAAGTTTGACATTATAATTGTTTTATGTAGTGTCTGTGTAGATTTAATGTGCTCAGTATTCCTCTTTGTACACTGAAGCTAGACAGACCTGCCCGTCTACACCTTCCCACTTTGTGATTTGGGGCAAGTTATCGCTCTTTTTGAATGCATCAACTGTATTGAGCCATCAACTATTGAGCTGCTTCAATGAGGATGCGCTCCCAGTACATGTCTCACATGTCTCAGCTTTTTTTTTTTTTTGTGAGTCGGAGTCTCACTCTGCGCCCAGGCTGGAGTGCAGTGGCACACTCACAGCCACCGCAGCCTCGACATGCTGGGCTCAGGAGATCCTTCTGCCTCAGCCTTCCAAGCAGTTGGAACTACAGGCATGTACCACCACACCCGGCTATTTTAAAAAATTTATTGTAGAGATGGAGTCTCGCCAAGTTGCCCAGGCGGGTCTTGAACCCCTGGGTTCAGGCAGTCCTCTTGCCTTGCCTCCCAAAGTGTTGGGATTACAGGCTTGAGCCACCACACCCGACTCATGTCTCAGCTGTTAATATCATCAGTGGCCCAGGTGCTTTCTGTCCCTTCGCTCTGCCATCCGCAGTGTGTTGCTTTTTGTATTTGGGCTCGTTGCCTTGTGGTTAATTAGACTGCTGCAGCCTACTTAGTTATTATGGTGAATGGCGGTTGCAGCTCCAAGCTTCACACTCTCACACATTTGTTATTGTCAGGTCAATGGCAGAAGGCTTCTTTTAGGTCCTTTGGTCATTGAGCAAAATCCTTCCCAGAAGCCTGCAGCATCTAGGGGGTGTTGGAAGAGGATTATAGGAAATGTTCAATGTGCTCAGAGCTAAGACTTGATGGGGATGTCTGGTGTCATAGCAGCCAGGTTGTGATGAGGCAGGCAAGAGGATGACAGAGCTGAAAGATGGAACCAGGGTCTGTAAGTGCATCAAGTCATTTGGGTCCTCTTGCACCTGGCACGTAGTGTACTAAATACTAATCTGGTTTAGGATACTAAATCATAATTTCACTTACTTTCTGGTCCTGTTTGAGTTGGGGTTTTCCGTTCTTACGATCCAAAACATCATGACTGATCGATTAATTGGAAAACTTTTATCTTTCATCTGCCACCATCTATGAGAAACCTGATTTCTACTTGTTAATGACGTGGAAAGTGACTTAGAGGTCATGAGGTCATGTTAAATCACCGTAAGAGAGGAGCTCTTCCTAAGGACTTTAGATATTTGCTAATGTGTGCAAATCATGCCACGAAGTCGATGTGAATTTTACCTCCTTGGAAGTGGGGCTTGCAGAGCGACTGCTTAGAATTCGCCATTTGGCAGTTTGGATGACAGAACCTACTTGAGAGTATCACTTCATTTCTTCAGGAAAAAATTCCAGGAGTGTCAGTCATCTCTGTCAATGTAGAATGACAATTATTTGCACACTTACTATTGCTCAAAAGATCTGTGAGGACATTATGAATCAGGGGTTTCATATTCCCCTTTATAATCTTTTTTTTTTTTTTTTTGAGTAGGAGTCTCACTCTGTCACACAGGCATGTTACACAGGCTGGAGTGCAGTGGCACACTCATGGCCACCGCAGCCTTGACCTGCTGGACTCAGGCGATCCTTCTGCTTCAGCCTTCCTAAGTTGCTGGAAGTACAGGCATGTGCCACCATGCCCAGCTAATTTTTAAAAATTTATTTATTGTGGAGACGAGGTCTCTCCATATTGCCCAGGCTGGTCTCGAGCCCATGGGCTCAGGCAGTCCTCTCACCTCTGCCTCCCAAAGTGCTGGGATTATAGGCATGAGCCACCACTTCTGGCTCCTTTATAATCTTGCTGGCATCTTTGATTTTCCAACATCAGATCCTAGTGGGGGCCCAGATTCAATGAAGGGAGCTTTTTGGAGATGCCAGGATTTGGGCCAGGTGTAGTTTAATCCCAGCACTTTGGGAGGCTGAGAATTGCTTGAGCCCAGGAGTTCAAGCCCAGCCTGGGCAACATAGAGAGACTTTGTCTTTACAAAAAATTAAAAAATTAGCTGGGTGTGGTGGCTTATGCGTGTAGTCCAGCTGTTCAGAAAGCTGAGGTAGAAGGCTTGCCTGAGCCGAGGAGGTCGGAGTTGCAGTGAACTGTGATTGTGCCACTGTGCACCAACCTGGGGGACAGAGTGAGACAGATCCCCAACTCAAAAACAAAACAAAGAAATGCCAAGATTTGGAGAAACCAGAGATTTTCTAAATGAGACAAACATACTAGTGAAATTGTGAAGAAAGATGATTGAATAATAACTTTCATATTAATCCAAGCTTATGAACATAAGGCATCCAGATGAAAAAACTTACAGAATGTGGAGGAACCATATTTTTGTCTTTTATGTAATTGATATGATCTTTAAACAGAAATGAGGCCTTTTCCTTTTTTACAACCATGATGGCCAACTGAGGGTGATAATTCATATTTTTCCCACAGTTTTATTTTTACTTTATGTAAGGGCTTATAAACTGGGTATGGTGGCTCATGCCTGTAATCCCAGCACTTTGGGTGGCTGAAGTGAGAAGACTGTCTAAGCCAAGGAGTTCAAGACCAGACTGAGCAACTTGGCGAGACCCTGTCTCTACAATAAATAAAAAAAATTAGTTGGGTGTGGTGACGCACACCTGTAGTTCCAGCTACTTGGAAGACTGAGGCTGAAAGATTGCCTGAGCCCCGCAGGCCAGGGCTGTGGTGGCCATGAGCGTGCCACTATACTCCAGCCTGGGTGACAGAGTCAGACTCCAACTCAAAAAAGGGCTTATGAAGTCATCAAATACTCACTGAACATGTATATTGAATATAGAGTTACTGTTGGTACCACGAAAGTAGGTCTTGATCCTTGCTCTCGGAGAACACAGCATCTAGAATGAATGGGAGAAATAGATAATTCTAATAAAAGGTGTGATAAGCATTTGCAAAAGGTACTAGGAATGATGGAAGCATTCAGAATAGTAAACTTGGATTCTTGGGAAGAAATGGCCTTTGGGTTGAGCCTTGAATGATGAACTATGTTTGTTCATTGTTTATTTTAGTGCTTTGTAGCATGTTTCTTGTAACAGAATTAGAAAAATTCAAGTATGAAATAGAAAGTAAAAATTCCTTGTAATCTTGCCGTTCAAAGATTATAAAAATCAAAATTTGGAAGTATTGAAATAAAAAATAATAAATAAATAAAAAGCAGTAGGAGTAACACTGAAAAAAATTTGGTTTGCTTCCATTCAGTGCGTGGTATATTGAATATATTTCCAGTACTTTTTCCTCATATACAAACATAAATTTAAATAAAAGTTGATAGTGTGATGCACATATGTTTAGAAGCTTTTTTTCCCTTAAACGTTTTTCCATATTGAATTATCTTTGAAGATAAGATGTTTAATAGCTATGTGACATTTCATTGTATTTAACATTGGTCCCTATTGATCATTTTTTCTTTTTTTTTTGAGTCGAAGTCTCACTCCGCTGCCCGAGCTGGAGTGCATTGTCACCCTCACGGCCACTGCAGCCTCGACCTGCTGGGCTCCGGTGATCCTTCTGCCTCTTCCAAGTAGCCAGAACTATAGGTGCATGCTACCATACCATAATTTTTTAGTTATTGTAGAGATGAGGTCTCTCCAAGGTGCCCAGGCTGGTCTTGAACCCGTGGGCTCAGGCAATCCACTCACCTCGGCCTCCCAAAGTGCTGGGACTACAGGCTGAGCCATATATTTTTTTTTGAGTCAGAGTATCATTCTGTCACCCAGGCTAGAGCACAGTGGCATGCTCATGGCCACTACAGCCTCGACCTACTGGGCTCAGGTGATCCTTCTGCCTCAGCCTTCCAAGTAACTGGAACTACAGGCGTGCACCACTATGCTTGGCTGATTTTTAAAAATTATTGTGGGGACGTGGTCTTGCCAAGTTGCCTAGGCTGGTCTCAAACATGTGGGCTCAGGCAATCCACTTGCCTTGGCCTCCCAAAGTGCTGGGATTGCAGGCTGAGCCACCGAGCCCGGCCCCTTCTGGTCATTTTTTGGCTTGTGGTGCTTTACTTCAGTGACCACATATGTAAACCTGCGGAGCAGGGTTCTCCAGATCTTTTTTGTTGCAAGGGACCAAGTCCCAGTTCAAGCCATAGGAAGCAGAAGAGGGGGATTTCTAAGCCGTCAGTATCAAACCCAGAAAGGGCAGAGGTGGGTCCAGTCTGGGAAACAGACCTGTATCCAAAGAGTTCAGCCCTGTGGTGTGTCTCTCTCAGGGTTTAGTTGCTGCGTTTTGCTGGGCATTGGCTTCGTTTTTTTCTTTCTTACCTTCCCCACTGCTGTTTTAAACAGGACAGTTGGTCAGAGGTGGTGGGGACGAGACTCTCCTGCACGTTGCAGGAAGTGTGGCATCCATGGCCCTGCTTAAAATGCAAGCAGTCCCCAAGTCGTTCTGGCCGTTAGTAGCCCATCACACATATTCGGTTCCCTGGGAAGAAGAGTTCATACCACTCCTGCTATGAATGAGACTCTTCTTATTGTAGTTTGAGCTCCTTGGCCCCTCTACCCTCATGGAAGGATGCCTGTTTGGTCCAGATGCGAGACCACTCTTGGTGGGGTGGGGGGAGGGTATGTGTGAAAGAATGTCTAGGGGAAGTGGGGAGGGGAGATTGTGCCTAGACAATCTCCCCTCCCCCATTTCCTTTCTGGATGGATAGACTTGATAGGCAAAAATAAGGAAAAATAAAACACTCTGTGTTGCACGCCTAGAGTCCCAGCTACTTGGGAGGCTGGGTGGGAGTATGGCTCGAGCCCAGAAGTTTGAGACCAACCTGGGCTACATAGTGGGACCCCATCTCAAAAAAAGATAAAAATTAAGAAAACATTGAAACTGTTCTGGGGGAAGGCTGAGCAGGCAAAACTAGGGCAGAAATATAAAAGGAAGGCACTCTCTCTCACCGCCTCTTCAGGTGCACTGAGGCCCTGGATGTTCACCAGCACGTCCGCGTTGATGTCTGTGCCCAAAGACCAGAAGCTTTGACCTAGTGATTGCTTGTGAGAGGTGTCATTGTAACTTGTCACCTTCATTTTTCATCCTGTAGCAACATTCCTCTTGTATTCAGACACTTTCTGGAGCGGGAGAAAGGAGGGTAGAGTTAGTGCTTGTTCGTGTGACTCAATGGTATGACTGAGGCCAGACGTGGTGGCTCATGCCTGTAATCCCAGCACTTTGGGAGGCTGAAGTGGGAGGATTGCTTGAGTCCTGGAGTGCAAGACCAGCCTGGGAAACATGGTGAGACCCCCATCTCCACAAAGAATTTTAAAAATTAGCCCAGGTCTGGTGGCACACACTTACAGTCCCAGCTACTCAGGAGGCTGAGGCAAGAGGATTGCTTGAGCCGAGTAGCTTGAGGTTGCAGTGAGCTGTGATCATGCCCCTGTATTCCAGCCTGGGTGACAGAGCGAGACCCTGTCTCTAAAAGAACCAAAAAAATCAAAATAGCCTAACTGAGTCTATCTGTGAAGGTTGAGAATGTTTCAACCTCCAAGTCGGGTGCCTGGCACGAGGGGGTGCGTGCTGTTGCCTTTTTCCTAACGTGGGAAGACTTGTTTCCTGCCCTCTTTGTCTGTGGTTTGTCAGAAGCACTTAACCACTGAAGCTGACAGTGCTTCTCCTCCCTAACCAGTCCCCAGTGAACACGGCCACTTTGTGAGAGCGCCAGTGTATCGAGAGGGAAGATGCTCTGAGTCTTGCCCGTTCTTCCGAGTCCCGGTTAGAGTGATGTTTGTTTCCAAATTCCACTGGCCCACCCTTTCAGGTAACACACAGAGGCACCTTGGAGGGCCCAGAAGGGAACGACCAGCTGAGAGGTGTGAGGCCACAAGCACTGCTGAGGTCATGCTTTCAGGATCTTGCACAATTCGGTACCCCGTTAGGTGCAAACTGTGCCTTTTTTTTTTTTTTTTGAGTTGGAGTCTCACTCTGTCGCCCAGACTGGAGTGCAGTGGCGACTCCCGGCCACCGCAGCCTCGACCTGCTGGGCTCCGGCGATCCTTTCGCCCCAGCCATCCAAGTAGCTGGAATTACAGGCATGCGCTACCATGCCTGGCTGATTTTTTGATTTATTGTAGAGATGAGGTCTCGCTGCCCAGGCGGGTCTTGAACCCGCGGGCTCAGGCAATCCACTCACCTCAGCCTCCCAAAGGTGTGGGATTACAGGCTGAGCTACCGAGCCCGGCTCAAACTGTGCCTTTTAACCAGAATTAGTTCCTGGAGGTCAGGAGCCATGGTTCAAACTTCTATTATCTCTTCCACCTAACCTAAAAAAGAGGTTGTTTTTTTTCCTTTGGTGGATTAATGAAAGTTGTATCATGGGATTGTAGACTGCTGGAAAAGCTCACTCTCAGTAAATCTTCATGCATTAGGAAGAGTAAAATTAATCTCACTTTTAACAAAGATCTGTTGAGCACCTTTCATAAGGTGAGCATTATTCTTTACCTTCACATTAATGAATAAAATATATTTTAAAAAATCCTTGTTCTGGAGGGACCACACGTACGTACGTACACACACACACACACACACACACACACACACACACACACACACACACGCTTGTAATGGTTTGAAAATTAAGAGGGGGCTCTAGGCCCTGAAGGTGATTTAACCAACAGATATTTCTTCTTAAGGGAAAAATGATTAAAATTGCTTCTTTAAAAATGTATGTGTTCTTTTAAAATTAACAGAGTAAAACTTTTTTTTTTGAGTTGGAGTCTTACTCTGTCGCCCAGACTGAAGTGCAGTGGCCGCTCCCGGCCACCGCAGCCTTGACCTGCTGGGCTCCGGCGATCCTTCCGCCTCAGCCTTCCAAGCAGCTGGAATTACAGGCATGTGCTACCACGCCCGGCTGATTTTTTGATTTATTGTAGAGATGAGGTCTCGCTGCTTAGGCGGGTCTCGAACCCGCGGGGTCAGGCAATCCACTCACCTCAGCCTCCCAAAGGCGCGGGATTATAGGCTGAGCCACCGAGCCCGGCAGAGTAAAACTTTTTGTGTGTGTGAGTTTTAACACGTGTAGATTTATGTAACCAACTCCTCTATCAGGACACAGGACATTTTCATGACCTCAAAAAATTCCCTTCTGTTACCCTTTTAAAGTTGGCGCAGCTCCCAGCCCCTGTTAACCACCAATCTTTGCTTTCTCACTAAGTTTGGTATTTTCCAGTATGTCATATAAATGGAATCTTAGTGTATGTAACCTTTTGAGACTGGCTTCTTTCATTCAGCATAACATCTCTGCGATCTTTTTTGTGTGTGAATATCAATCATTAATTCATTTCTACTGCTGAATAGTATTCCACTGTATATGGATATACCACAGTGTTTATTCATTCACTTGCTGAAGTACAGTTGGGTTATTTCCAGTTTGGGGCAATTATGAATAGAGCAGATATACATTTTTACATGTAGAAAAAAAAGAAAGGAAAAATGACCGGCTGTCATGACTCACACTTGCAAATTCCAGCATTTTGAGAGGCTGAGGTGGGAGGATTGCTTGAGCCCAGGAGTTCAAGACCAGCCTGATCAGCATAACAAGACCTCATCTCTACACACACACAAAAAATCACAGACAGGTTTGGATGTGGATAAAGTTTGATTTCTCTCGGATGAATACCTGGAAGTGAAGACCTTACCAGTGCTTGATATTATCAGTACCTTTTATGATAGCCATTTTGATGGATGCGTAGTGGTATTTCATCATGGTTTTATTTATTTTTTAAACAAACAAAACATGGAGAAAAACACCTTTAAAAGGAGCTTAACCAAAGACATGACTAAATACCTTCCTGGACGGTCTAGCAGAGACTTAAGGAGCTTTTTTAGCTGCCTGTTTTTTTGAAGGGGGGATCAGAAAGAACAATTGTGTAAAATCGGAGGTCTGGAAAAGAAATGGCGGCGATAAATGTGAATAAGATGTCCCGTAGGCACTCATCTCAGAGACCTGACGAGTGGAATTTCGGTAAGTCTCTTGCGAATTCTCTATGAATATACAGTGATAATAATTCAAAAATAAAATTACAGAAGAACCCACAAGGCAACGTAGAAAAGAACACAGGCTTCAAGGCATGCCTTCATTATTTATTGCTGCATGACAAATTACCCCAAGTTTAGGGGCGTAAAGCAACAGTAAATATTGATTATCTTTTGCAGTGTCTTTGGGTTAGGACTTGGGGAATGGCTTAAATGAGCACTTCTGGCACGGATGTTTGCGATAAAGATGTCGGCTGGAAGCTGGGTGCAGTGGCTACTGAGGAGGCTGAGGTGGGAGGATTGCTTGAGTCCAGGAGTTCAAGGCCATGGCAACATAGCAAGACTCTGTCTCTACAAAAGTAAGATAAGAGAAGATATCAGTTGGGTGTGGGATTTGCCACCAATGAACCCCATCAGTTCCTTGGGTAGGATGCTTGGCGGCTATCTTCTCCCAGAGTGAGTAATCCACGAGGAAACTAAGGAGAAACTGCTGTGACTTATTTTTTCTTTTCTTTTTTTCTGAGTTGGAGTCTCACTCTGTTGCCCAGACTGGAGTGCAGTGGCACGTTCCCAGCCACCGCAGCCTCAATCTGCTGGGCCCCGGTGATCCTTCCGCCTCAGTGTCAGCCTTCCAAGTAGCGGGAACTGCAGGTGCGGTGTCACGCCCAGCTGATTTTTGATTGGTGATTTTGATTGGTGATTTTTGATTGGTGACCTCACCTTGGTGAGATGAGGTCTCGCCAAGGTGTTCGGGCTCGTCTCAAACCCGTGGGCTCAGGCAATCCGCTCGCCTTGGCCTCCCAAAGTGCTGGGATTACAGGTTGAGCCACCCACGAACCTGGCCTGCTGTGACTTTTATGAGCCAGCCATGGAAGTCAGATGCTGTCACCTCCATAGTATCCTTGGTTCTAGGGGCCGGCGATGATTCAGTAAGTGGCAGTTACACAAAAGCATAGGTACCTGGAAGTGAGAATTACTTGGCACCATCTTGGAAGCTGGCTACTACTATAGGACCTTGAAGTAGCTGTGTTCATATCTCTGTTACTCAAAGTTTTGGTCTAGAGCAAGTCATTTTATTTCTGAGTCCCAGTTTTCTCCCATATTTTATTTTATTTTATTTTATTTTTTGAGTTGGAGTCTCACTCTGTCGCCCAGACTGGAGTGCAGTGGCCACTCCTGGCCACCGCAACCTCGACCTGCTGGGCTCCGGCGATCCTTCTGCCTCAGCCTTCCAAGTAGCTGGAACTATAGGCGCGCGCCACCATGCCTGGCTAATTTTTTGATTTGTTGTAGAGATGAGGTCTCACCAAGTTGCCCAGGTGGGTCTTGAAGCCGCAGGCTCAGGCAGTTCACTCACCTCAGCCTCCCAAGGTGCAGGATTGCAGGCTGAGCCACCAAGCCTGGCTTTCTCCCATATTTTAAAAACGAGGCTGTGTGCTGTGGCTCTGTCTGTAATCCCAGCACTTTGGGAGGCTGAAACAGGAAGATAGCTTGAGCCTGGGAGTTTGAGACCAGCTTGGGCCACATAGCAAAACTTTGTTTCTACCAAAAAAGAAAAAGAAAATTAGCCAGGTGTGGTGGCACACACCTATAGTCTCAGCTAATTGGGATGCTGACGCAGGAGGATCAGTTGAGCATAGGAGTTAGAGGTTGTGGTGAACTGTGATTGTGCCACTGCACTCCATTCTGGAGTGATTGCCTCAGTCTTCCAAGTAGCTGGAACTACAGGTACACGCCACCACACCTGGCTAATTTTTTGATTTATTTTAGCGACAAGGTCTTGCCATGTTGCTCAGGCTGGTCTTGAACTCCTGAGCTCAGGCAATTGTTTCGCTTTGGTCAAAGTGCTGGGATTACAGGCATGAACCACTGCGTCTGGCTAGATCTTTATTTTAAATGACAGCCCCAAATAAGAACTATGTGAACTGAGGTCACTGTGCCATGCTGGGAGGACGCTGAGAGACATTACTGATGAGTTTGGCGTGTCTTCAGATAAGAAGGATCACCTCACTCCATCACTGCCTCTCTGTAGAAATTCTAGAAGATGTTCACTTGTGGAAGTCGTTTTAGGTTGTATACTTCAGCACCCTTTGACTTGATTGGCATTGTCAGGAAAGGTTTCATTTTTGAAGTGATCATCTTGTGGGATAGCGTAACTCTTTTGCTGGAATTGATATTGAGCGTGGTTGAAGGAAATTTGGTGTCTTCACCCCGTTTTCTTTCCCAGCTTCCTGTATTTCGCCTCCTACCCCTGGTGCATCTCCCACCCCCGTGTCTAAGAGAAGTTCTTAAAACACGCCCGGGAGGCTTTCTCTCTCACACCTCCCCACCTTCGCACCTGCCATGTCCTCTGCCTTTCACCAAGTCCTTCTTGACTGTGACATCCACCCAGTCCCTGCCCACGTCCTTCCAGAAGCCTTCCCGAGCTGAGGTCTACTCCTGGGTTGCCATCCTGGACACTGTGTGTGGAATGGAGTGCTTTCTCTCTTACCCACTCATTTTGCTTATTTGAGCACTGACATCTGTTGAACACTTTTAAGTCCCAGGCTGGGTTTACACGTACAACTGGTTTACAGGTCTAATTGGGCTACATGTACAAACTCATCTAAACAGCCCAACCGTCAATTTTTTTTGTAAACCCTCATTTACCGTAAGAGGAAACTGAGGCACAGAACAATTAAATGCCTTGCCTAAGGTTACATAGCTTATCATTGGCAGAGCTGGGATAGAAGCTCAGAAAGTCTTTCTCCACTTAGTGAGAACAGTTTCTGCTTAAGTATTTTACATGTCTGCATTCCCAGTGTCTGGAAAAGTGCCCAGAACATAGTAGGTGCTCAATAAATATTAAGGGGGTGGTGCAAAAACAGTAATTAAGATAACCCTTAAAAAAATAATAATAAGAGACAAGATCTTGCTCTGCCGCCCAGCCTGGAGTGCAGTGGTGTGATCGTAGCCACTTTAAGCAGTCAGTTTTGTTACAAATCAATTTCTCTTAAGCAGTCAATTTTTGCTTAAGCGGTCAACTCTATTAAGCAGTCAACTTTGTCACAAACCATTTCTTTACATTTCATTGTAAAATGTAGCCTCTTTGGCTTCTGCAGGATGGTGAGTTGCTGAATTATTGTTCTTCCTCAACCCTCCTGAGCCCGGGGTCCCTTACCACTTCTTTTGTGCTTATGCTCTGAGTTTGATGCTTAGAAGATGAGCACATTTGTTTAAAATTATGTGAACAATGTATACTTATATGCATTGAGAAAAGGATCTTACTTATGATTTTCCTAGGATAGGATTCACACAAGTGGTTTTTATTTTCTCCTTTGAACTTTTCTGTATGTTCTAAAGTTCCCATGATGAATTTTTGTTGCTTTTATTTTATTTATTTATTTATTTATTTATTTATTTTTTGAGTTGGAGTCTCACTCTGTCACCCAGACTGTAGTGCAGTGGCCATTGCCGGCCACCGCAGCCTGGACCTGCTGGGCTCCGGCGATCCTTCCGCCTCAACCTTCCGAGTAGCTGGAACTACAGGCATGCGCTACCACGCCCAGCTAATTTTTGATTTATTGTAGAGATGAGGTCTTACCAAGTTACCCATGCGGGTTTCGAACCCGCGGGTTCAGGCAATCCACTCACCTCAGCCTCCCAAAGGTGCGGGATTACAGGCTGAGCCACTGAGCCCGGCCTGTTGCTTTTATAATTAGCAAACCATGTTACTTACAATGAGAAAACTACTTTTTTGGAGCTGCATGAAAAGGAAGACCTTAGAAATGCTTTTTCTGTAGATTAAATGAGACCTGCCACATACGTAAGCAGTCATATGAGATGCACTATGACTACAGAACATGCCTTGCAAATATATCCCTGCTGTACTATTAAAACTGTCTACTCAAAGGTCACTGTCTTCTTCCTAGGATATCCAAGGCATGTAACAAAGGAAGACAGGTGGGCATGGCACTTGGAAGCTAGGTAGTTTTCTTGGGGAGATGGCTGTGCCAAGGAGTGTTTTTTATTTGCAGTTTAGAAGTTCAGGGTTGCAAAGTCAATGTCGTCTAGGTCAGCAGGAGGTTTTAGTTTTGGAGGCAGAGTAATGCATAAGCATGAACTCAGACTCTTAGTACATTACATTTGAGAATAGTAATTCCAAAGTCACTTAAATACATCCCAAAAGGTGAGTCTGAGGGCCAGAGTTGGTGGCAAGACTTGGAGCCTATGGCAGGGAGTGGAGACCGGGCACAATTGTTTCTCCCAGACTAATAGGTGACATAGCCAGGACTGCAGGGGTCAAGAAACTATCCTGGTGGTTTGATTGCTTTTCTTTACAGAATGGGCATGGTTCACTGGTAGGAAAGAAAATTTTGAGGCACACAGAGGTGGTTTTGTCTTTGGCTTGTGCAGTGCTGTCTGGGGTCTCACCTGCCTATTCACCCAGAGAAGCGACAGGAAGGGCGTTGCCCCAGTTCCATTTCTTGATCACATTGCCCAGCACAATTCAGGGCCAGCAAGGTTCATCAGTTCTAAAGATTCTCTAAAGGAGAAAAATAAGAAAAGTCTATCTGCAAGGAAGAGAAATCTCAGTCATCTGTCAAAAGCCATTTCCTGTAAATTGCTTGAAAGTCCGCTGTGTGAGCCAGAAGGGCAAATGGCAGGTAGGGAGCATTTTCCGGCTTATCCTCAGAGTTGTGAAGCTTGGTGGGGTGCTTTGCTCACTGTCAGCTTAGTTCTAGCCTGTGCTTGGCATTTGATATATTTTTTTTTTTTGAGTTGGAGTCTCACTCTGGTGCCCAGACTGGAGTGCAGTGGCACGCTCCCGACCACCGCAGCCTCCACCTCCTGGGCTCCGGCAATCCTTCCACTTCAGCCTTCCAAGAAGCTGGATCTGTAGGTGCACGCTACCACGCCTGGCTAATTTTTTTGATTTATTGTAGAGATAAGGTCTCGCCAAGTTGCCCAGGCAGGTCTCGAACCCACGGGCTCAGGCAATCCTCTCGCCTCGGCCTCCCAAAATGCTAGGATTACAGGCTGAGCCACCGAGCCCGGCGATATATATATATTTCTACTTGAGCATTTATTCCATGAGGAAGGTATTGTCTTCATCTTACAGAAGGGAAAGCTGAGACTCAGGCTACAGGTTACTGTGTCCAAAGTCACACAACTAATAGCTAAAATTTTGTTTTCTTTCTTTCTTTTTGTTTTGAGTTGGAATCTCATTCTGCCACCCATGCTGGAGTACAGTGGCACGATCACAACTCACTGGAGCCTGAGCCTCCTGGGCTAAGGCGATCCTCCCACCTCAGCCTCTCGAGTAGTTGGGACTACAGGTATGTGCTACCATGCCTGGCTAATTTTTTATTTTTTGTAGAGATGAAGTCTTGCTCTTTTGCCCAGGCTGGTCTTAAGCTCTTGGACTTAAGCAATTCTCCCGCCTTGGCCTCCCAAAGTGCTGGTGTTAAAGGCATGAACCACCGTGGCTGGCCGAAATCAGGTTTTCCTAGCTTGCACACTCTTCTTTGAGGCTCAGTTTGGGATCTTCTCATGGTACAGTTATCCCTAAGCATGCCAGATTAGCGTAAGGTGAGATCTGCCAGGTCAGGGCCAGACCTGATCTTTATTGTCATTTTATTCTGTTCATCGTGGATTTTAAAATTACTTATAATTTAAAAAAAAATTTGCTAAAGGCCAGGCATGGTGGCTCACGCCTGTAATCCCAGCACTTTCGGAGGTGGAGGAGAGAGGACTGTCTGAGTCCAGGGGTTTGAGACCAGCCTGAGCAACTTGGTGAGAACTCGTTTCTACAATAAGTCAAAACATCAGCCAGGTGTGGTGGTGCGTGCCTGTTGTTCCAACTACTTAGAAGGCTGAGACAGGATTGCCTGAGCCCAGCAGGCCAACGCTGCCATGGCCATGAGCGGGCCACTGCACTCCAGCCTGGGCGACAGAGAGTGATTCCTACTTAAAAACAAAAGATTCACTAAAAATGATCTTGATTACGGAGTGTTTTGGCACCTCCTTAAATTTTGTACCCAAGGTGAGATCCTCACTTTTCTCACCCTAGTGCAAGAGCAGTCCTGGAGCCTGAAAGATTAAAATCTAGTCAGCCAGCAAACTGTTTGATCAGCATTTCCAGCACTGCAATGCTATTTTATTTTCCTTCAGGACATTTTTGGAGATGAGTCATGGTCTTAAAGATGTGTCGTCTCTTCACCTTTGAAGCTACCCGTCTGTTTGATGCACAGCTGTTGGTACCAGACGTTCCTTGCAACTTTTTGGCTTTGAGAAACCAAGGCCCAGGTCTGATGAAAGCCTGGGAGAGTCACAGCACTTGTGTGTCACAGCTTGGCGATAATGCTTTGGCGGAGGGGACTAGGGAAGAAGAAGATGTGTCTTTCAATTGAAGTCACATCAAGGAGCTGTGAAGTGAAGCCTCCTCTGAGTGCAGAGACCAGCCATCTGGCAGGTGTGTGCTGTGGGCATAATGTGGGGCCGGCTGGGCCTGGTTCTGGGTGGTGGCTGTCCGCCTCTTCCCCTGTGTTGCCGCGGGATACTTGGGTAGACCAGCTCCTCGACAGACTCTAAGGACAGACTATTTCACAGGGGAATTGACAGTGTTCCACTGAGACTTTTTTTTTTTTTTTAAAGAAAATGTTTGAAAATAACCTTGTTTCTTTAAAATCTTTTTCTTGTTTCTTTAATTGTAAAGATGAATAGGGTCACTGCAAAGTGAAGCGATCAGCTAACATACTACACACAGACTCACCTGTTAATTACCACACTTCCACCATACACTGATTGCTGTTTTCGTATTTGCCTTATTTCGTTTTCCTTCCTTTCCTTAGGTTTTTAAAAATAGATTTTATGATTTAGAGCAGTTTGAGGGTCAGAGCGAAATCGAGCAGAAGTCAGACTTCCTGATCTCCAACCTCCCTGACGGCTACCATGCCACATTTTGCTTGATTTTTACATTTTTTCGTTTTGTTGAAATGGATAATATATTGTACCTATGTCTTGTGAATCTCTTTCCCTCCTGTTATCTTGCTTCAATGATCCTTAAGTCAAGATGGAGATCAGAGGCCTCATGAGGTTTTCCTGTTGACCTTTCCTAGAGGAATGCAGCCCTGGGGAGGGGGTTCCCAGATGCCTTGCCCTTCGAATATTACCTTGTGGAGATTTCCCAGACTGTCTGGAAGGGCATAAGGGCTCCGCAGGCTCCGCACCTCCCCTCCCTTTTATCACTTGACTTTTTTCTCATTGGCATTTGGGGGAGGGGATTTGGGATTTACTTTCTATTAAAAGAGTTCCTCATGAGTTAGAAAATAGAACTGTAGCAGGAGTGTTTCCAGAAAAGTCTTGCTTGTTAAAGGAAATGCCTCGGTCAGATGAATGCTCTGGCGGTTGGTACTCCGGTGGGCATGCCTGCTTGCAAGCGTGGGGGTTGCAGGGTGGTGTAGGACAGATTTCTAAGGCAGTAGGCAGGCAAGAATTGGCCCCATGTCTCTCTTTCCAGTGTCGGGTGGAAAACATTCTTTCCCTTATGCACCTGTACATTCTGGCTTGTTTCGTTCACTTTAGTGTGACTACTGCCTGGCCCAGAGTAGGTGCTCATTAAATAAATCTTTGTTGAATGAATGAAAACAAAGCTCCCTTTTGGGGTTTCTGGGTAAAATTGCCTTAAATCTCTCAAACCTGAACTAACCTCACCAGCAGTTTGGTCCCCATGGTCTGTAAAAACCTATTCACCATCCTAGCCTAGCCTCCAGACACTGTCTTCTTTATCCATCCTTTTGCTTGGAGATTCTGTTTCTGCCTCTCTCAGTACAGGCTGGTTAGCCTCTGGTTAAGTTAGAGACGCTGTAGGTGTGTTCTGTGAATGGCTGAGGTGCCTTGCAAGTCAGGAGCTATAAGATGTTAAAAACAAATACTGATTGAGAAAAAAAAAATACTTCTTTGGTAGTGTGATATCATGCATTAGAGGCTTATAAATTAAGCTTACCATGACCTTTTCTCAATGCTCCACGATGATCCTTCTTTAGCTTAATTCGGAGTAAATTGACGGATTGTGGGACCGTGCCTTTATGAGTAATCCTGCTGGCACTAACTCCTGTAAATGGCCTCACATTAAGTGAACAATATACCTAATAGCATTTAAGGTTGTGAGGGAGAGGAAGGACAGGAACTAGCATGCGGGGATTCTGCCTCCGCTAGTGTCTGTTGAGTTGCCGGCTACCTTGGTCCATTTTGAAGAAGTGGCATTTGTTTGAACCATATGGAGGTGGACTGAACATCTGGACCCTGTTTACCTGACACCCACTAGGCTGCATCTCAGGGACTCTTGTTTTGAGAATGTGGAAAGGGGCAATTTAGTTCTAGACTGAAAGAGTCAGAGAGTCTAGGGTGCTCTTGGTGGGTTTATGCTCAAGTAAAAAATGTCTTTTGATTCTTCCTAATCGAATCCCTTGGCTTAAAATTCTTTTGATTTGTATTTGATTAAACAACAAAGCGACACATCTGT
The DNA here is from genome assembly GCF_000164805.1 of Carlito syrichta. Classification (NCBI taxonomy): domain Eukaryota; kingdom Metazoa; phylum Chordata; class Mammalia; order Primates; family Tarsiidae; genus Carlito; species Carlito syrichta. The sequence continues at coordinate 498,354 of NW_007259943.1, read as the reverse complement.
GGCCTTGACTTTGTGTGCATTTTTACCTAGTGCTGTGAATCCAGTGGAGGTATCTTTTAGAGAACTTAGATTTCTGCTTAATACAAAACAGGCTCCTATTCTTAATTGTTTTAGGGATTAGACAGTGTTCCTCATTGCTGCTGCTTCAGCTTTCTCCTCTGTCATCTCGTGTGTAAGTGTGTGTGAGAGGGGAGGATCTCTGAAATAGAGCCATGGTCTTGCAGGTCAAGGGGTTTGTCAGTTAGAATGGTCCAAAGTGAATGATGTGATTATCACTTCAGTGGTTTCATTCATCTTGAAAATACGATGAGTTAAGCTTGGTTTACTTTAAAATGCTAATTTTGTTTGAGTCTATTTTTTTAGTTTACCCTTTAAATAATGTAAAATCATCCTGCAATTTGACATATTATGCTGATATTAATGGATGTGAAACATTTTTTATGAAACAAGTCCGTATTTTAAGACGGTTTGTAACTATGAAAGTATTAGGTATTGTGAGTACTCTGTTGTGCTGGGGACCGACACGCCTTGACTTTTAAACCCCACTAATTCAGAGTTTAAGGCAGTTTGAACTCTGTCAGGCTGAAGTCTGTTTTAACAGAATGTGTGGGGAAAAAAGTTTGTTAAGCAAATAATGAAAGCAAAGTTACATGGGGAAAATGGACTCTTTGAGAGAAGAGGCTTTTCCAATACTGAAGCATGATTAGTAATTCTTTCACATTAAAACAAACCTGGTAAGACCTTTAAAAATTTTATTACATGCAGAATTAAAAATTGCTCCATTGTCTTTTATTTATTTATTTTTTTGAGTCAGGGTCTGGAGTGCAATGGCATACTCACAGCCACCACAGCCTCAACTTGCTGGGCTCAGGTAATCCTTCCAGCTCAGCCTTCCAAGTAGCTGGAATCACAGGCCTAATTTTTTTTTGTTGTTGTTGTTGATCTATTGTGGAGATGAGGGCTCACCATGTTACCCAGGCTGGTCTTGAACTCCTGGGCTCAGACACTCCTCTTGCCTCAGCCTCCCAAAGTGCGGGGATTACAGGCGTGAGCCACCACGCCTGGCTGCTCCATTGTCTTCTGACAAACACGTGTGGTTTAATTTTTTCTTTTTCTCTCTGAACTTTTTATAAGCTTTACTTAATTTCTCATATTTTAAAATTTCACAACTTCTGTCATATATCTCAGTGTGGATCCTCTAAAAATTAGCGATGTTGGGCATTTACTTTCTTCTTTTAGTTTGGAGACCCTTGTTCATCAGTCTGAGACATTTCTGAAGTTGTTTAAAAAATATTTTTTTTCGGCTGGGCACAGTGGCTGAAGCCTGTAATCTCAGCACTTTGGGAGGCCGAGGCAAGAGGATTGCCTGAGCTCAGGGGTTCGAGACTAGCCTGGACAACTTGGTGAGACCTCATCTCTACAATAGATCAAAAAATTAGCTGGGCATGGTAGTGCGCGCCTGTAGTTCCAGCTACTTGGAAGGCTGAGCGGAAGGATCGCCGGAGCCCAGCAGGTAGAGGCTGCAGTGGTCGTGAGTGTGCCACTGCACTCCAGCCTGGGTGACAGGGTGAGACGCCAACCCAAAAAATAAAAATAAAAACATAATTTTTTTCAATTCTTTTTTCCTGCATTTCCTATCATTTGAGTATTAGGCCTTTTGGAAGATTCTCTACTTTCCTACCTTTTAAAATTTCCATCTATTTATCTTTTGCTTTACTTTTTATGAGATGTCTTCAAATAAACCTTTCAACTAACTATAGAAATACCAATTTCAGTTATCCATATTGTTAATTTTTGATAATTATTGACCTTTTTTTTAATAGCATCTCTTCCTATACTTTGGAATAGATATTTGTATTCTCTCTGGGGATAGTCTAGATTTTATACAATTTTCTTCTTCTTAGTCTGTCTTGTGTTTTTAGAAGGCTTTTTTCCTCCTCTTTGTTTTGGTTCAGACTTTCATTTTTGCAGGCTTTTCTTAAATGTTGACTGGTTCTTGGCTATTTTTTTTTTTTTTGAGTTGCAGTCTCACTCCGTCACCCAGGCTGGAGTGCAGTGGCACGCACACTCACAGCCACCCCAGTGTCGACCTGCTGGGCTCCGGCGATCCTTCCACTTCAGCCTTCCAAGTAGCCGGAACCACAGGCACGCTACCACGCCCGGCTGATTTTTGATTTATTGTAGAGACGAGATCTCACCGTGTTGCCCAGGCTGGTCTCAAACCCACGGGCTCAGGCAATCCTCTCGCCTCAGTCTCCCAAAGTGCTGGAATGACAGGCTTGAGCCACCGTGCCTGGTCTTGGCTGTCTCTTAAGAGCAAGTATGAAGGCACTAAAAATCAGATTGGAACTGTTGTGTGTGTGGATGGGGCTGTCAATTGTTGACTTTTCTTTAAACTGATGAAGCAGTAGCCCTCAAATGTCCGACTGTGTGTTCGCTGAGATTCTCCTGAGACTAATTCTACTATCCCTGCCTGGGGCAAGCCTGGGGAAGCTACAAGTATTCTGGACACAGGGTGGAGGAAGGGGACTGTGGGTGGCCTGGTGTAGTCATAGATGCTTCTTGATTCCCACCACTGCCTCATTTTCAGCCCTGAGCCACACCCTCTTTCTCACAGTGCCTGGTGTCTGTGAGTTTCATACCTCCCTGGTCCTCAGGGAAGGTGGGGAAGGGCCCTGGGGTGCAAAGGTCCAGCTTCTTTGCACAGTGACTTGCACCCTCTGTCCCTCGCCCCTCGCCCTCTCCTCCTTCCCTTAGCCTGAGCCTCCTGGGCTCTGGGCTATTCTGTTGGAAGCTTCTGAGCATCATTTCTGATCCCCTGTCAGTAGGGACTGCTCTGTCTTTCCGTAGTCCCAGGGTCTCGTCTTCCATTGTCTCTGCTGCTGTATATGTATATAACCTTAAAAAAAAAAGCATGTTTGTTGCTTGCAGTCATTTTAGTAGGATTTCTAGTGGGAGACATGCTACAGGCATGTGGTTAACCCACCATGCTCCACTGGAAGTTCATTTTATTTTTACCAAGGTATAAAAGATGATTTAAAAATTTACTGTAGCAATAGCAGTCATACCAGACCTACATTATTAAAAAAAAATTATGTAATATTTTCATTTTTAAGGGTGTGTTTTCAGTCAGATTAGTCTAAAATAACTTACATGATTTGCTTTAAATACCCCCCTCCCTCAGTGAACTGGCCTCTGAAATAGCATTAGTGTGAACGACATTTTGGGGTTTGCCATGAGCCCCTGCATGTATCTGCACACGTACTTGTTCATTTTTCTTCCTCATGTTTTTCCTGATCACACGGAAAATCGAATTCATTCTCAGAGTTTTTTTTTGTTTTGTTTTTTTTTAAGTCTCTTGACTACAGATGTTTTCACTGTGGGTGTCTGCCAGTCTCACATCAGTGTAGCAATTCTCTTCTGGATGGAACAAAGAGAAGATGTCACTGACGACATCTTCCAGGGCTGTGGAAATCCTGCTGTGCCTTTTCTACTCTGCTGTTTGTTGGGTGGGGTGGGAAAAACTGAGAATTCTCCTTCTGATGAGCCCCGAGTGAGACTTTTCTGAGCAGGATAACAGGGTGTGGCACTACTGATATAATTTCGGCTGCTTAGGGAGGCATCGGTGGCCATGTGCACAGCGTGATGGGAAGGCAGGAGAAACTGGCAGGATCAACAAAGCTCTGAAAATAGGGTGTCATGGGGGTTGGCACAGGTGCTGGGGCTGGTCTCACACAGTGCCACCGATCAGCTGTGTGACCTGCGAGGCTTCTAGCCTCTGTGACCCCCCTGGAATTTCCTCATGACTTCACCTTCCCAGGGGTTAGAACCAGAAGAATGATAATCATAGAGCTGCCCCTAGCAAAGCACCCTTAAAAACACCTACCAAAACAGGTCCTTAAAGTTCAACAGAAAGGTATAGAAAAAAATGACCCATTAGCCTTTCACCTGGCCACTTCCTGGTTTCTTTTAGTCCTTGGGCAAGTATGTGATCCCTTCCATGAATTTTTTTTTTTTTGGAAGAAGAGAGAGAAGGAAGTGAGCTAATAGCCAGCTTTTTCACAGAGTGCTGACTTTTGCATTTCTTTGTATAGTAGTTTGCCAGGCCCTTGACATTCGTTTAAAGAAAAAAAAAATTCTTTCTCCTTGAACATCTGTGCAAATCAGTTGGGGTGGGAGTCTTGAGCCCAGGGAGAGTATGGGATAATTGAGCACATTTCTGAAAGCTGGAACAAGAGGCAGCAGGGCCACACTGTTGTACTGGGCTGGCAGCAACCCAATAGCAAAGGCAGACCGACACAGCGTGCCAAAAAGATGCATTCGGAGTGCCGCATAATCATTTTGAAAACTGCAGTAGATAAGTGGGAAAATACGCATTCTGGTTGCTTCATAAATAAAAGCAGTTTAGGATGTCTGTCACTCTCATGTGTTTTAGCTCTCGAGTTGGATATCCACATCAAAAAAATAAAATAAAAAAAAAAAAGGAAAACCTAATACACGACACTGGTTTGGCGTACAGCCCCTTCCAAATTCAGCATCGTTTCAGCCTTCTACATAGCTCTCAGCCAGGAAACCTCAGGTTTAATTAGGTCATTTGTTCTTGAGAGTTCTGTCCTTGCAAAACAGGAGAGGAATTTTTATGGGCAGTTGGCATGCATAAAAACTCAATGGCAAACTGTTCCTCGGTTTGCTTAAATTTCACGTGGTACTTATGAAAATTCCTTGGAAGGAATTTTGTATATTTCAGGATATCAATCAACCTGGGTACGGTTTCCTTCAGGTTTTGATTTTCATTTACTCTAGGTTTTTGCCTCTTAGCCTGAAGTCTGCCTAAGGGGTGAACCTGGAATGCAGGCGTGTGCAAGGTATTTTCAGGATTTCACAAGGCCTAATCAGAATCCTGCAGTCACAGGGCGGTGGGGCCAAGGCCGTCTCTGTAAGTCCCTGCAAATTAATGAAAGCATCAAAGCATTGTTTGGTTTTGCCAGACTTTTCTCTCACATCTCATGCTGATCAGAAGGACTTATTGACCATTCCATGTGCCTTTAGTGAATGGAAAGGAGGTGGAGTTAGCTGTTGTTTAACTGTGGCCCTGCTGATTTGTTCTTTTGACACAAGGGATCAGGGTTGGACTGGAATGTGGGGGGACCCTGACCCAGACAGGATAAAGCACTGGTAACCACAGTCCTGATTGAAGGTCAGCTGTCCCTATGCTGCTCTGCTCACTTCCCCGCTAGTTTGCCATGTAAATTGGTGTGATGCTGACAGGGGACTGTCCTCATCCCTGCTCATGGCTATTTAAGCCAACAACCTGGGGTTCCAAGAAGGCCTGGACGCCCAGTCAATGTGTGCATTCCATGGAGTCCTTTCTTCTTTCCTTCCAACTCCAGAATGTTTACTTCATATATTTAAATATGCAGAGAAAAGACTGGAAGGAAATTGGCCAAATTGTTAACAGATTTTGTTTACTAACTGTACACTGGTAAACCAAATTACCAAATTTAGCAGGCATTAGCAGTGATTGCCTTTCTACTTAATTTTGCAAATTATCATTAATGAGCCTTTTTCTGTTATTTAAAAATGGAACACAAATATTTTTTAGTGTATATTTGGAATGTTTTCAAAGGTTGATGACTTGGGGCCAGGCGCAGTGGCTCCATGTCTGTAATCCCAGCACTTTGGGAGGCCAAGGTGGGAGGAGTGCAGGAGTTTGAGACCAGCCTAGGCAACATTGCAAGACCTCGTCTTTACAAAATATATATTAAGAAAAATGTTGGCGACTTGGAATATTTGTTGCTAAAGTTCACGGGTGTAGCTGAGTCAGGTACATATCAGGTTCTAAGACGCGCGTGAAGTATTATAAAGATACCCTACTGAGCATTGCAAGGAGCTCCCTGGAGCAGGAGCTTAGAATTTCTGCTTATGAGTGCCTGCAAGTTTCATATTTCTTCTTTTGTGCAGACTCCAAATGTTTTTGGAAGGCTCAAAAGTGAATAAAATAGCCCTTTGACAGAATTGACAGGAATGGAGGGATTTAGGGGGAGGGCCCAGTAAGTTATGGTACACAAGCTTGGTATTGTTGCCTCTGGCAAAGACAATTCTTAGAGAAGCTTGATGTGAAATGCCAGAATGAAGGCTCACTTTTACAAGGCACTTGAACTGTCTGCCTTGTCACCTCTTAAGTTGCCATTTTCCCTACTTGAATAATAATAACCAACACTTTCATAGTGCTGTCCTAAGCACTTTACATATGGTAATTTGTTTTCCCCTCAAAACAATACTGCGAGATAGGGTACTATTGCCTGTGAAGAAACTGAGGCATTGGGAGATAAAAGGACATGCCCAAAGTTACACAGCTGGTAACTGGTAGACCCATTATTTGAACTCACTTGGGCTCTTGGGTCTGCCCTCAACCACTGCTCTGCCTCTGACTGGAACCTAGCCATGGGGATGGATGTGGTTCAAGGTCAAAGTCTGGTGAAAGGTTTTGCTGAAGTTCTTTCTGCAGCAGGTGCTAGGTAGCCTGATTTGATTGACCTTTCACTAACCCATGACTTTTTATAGGGATTCTTATTGTGTTGGCCATTCAAGAATAAGGATAGGACATGGTTTTGGTCTTTAAGGAGTTCACAGACAAAGTTGAGATATGAGATATGCTCTTATGAAAATTTAAGTAATCCAAGACTTAGTTCCTTGTAAGGAACTCAGCTGTAAGGAATCCACTGTGGATATATTGATGTTTGTCCTTGGAGAAGAATAAGTTGCCATTTTAAGTGAGAGGATTTTTGAGTTGGAGTCTCACTCTGTTGCCCAGGCTGGAGTGCAGTGACCGCTCCCGGCCATCGCAGCCTCGACCTGCTGCGCTCCGGCGATCCTTCTGCCTCAGCCTTCCGAGTAGCTGGAACTACAGGCACATGCTACCACACCTGGCTAATTTTTGATTTATTGTACCAAATTGCTCTGGCTGGTCTTGAACCTGCGGGCTCAGGCAATCCACTTGCCTCGGCCTCCTAAAGTGCTGGGATTACAGGCTGAGCCACCGAATCTAGCCGTAGTGAGGGGATGTTAACATCAGTCAAACCAAATCACATCCAAGTGTCAGTGTGGATGTTCTTAACTCCTTGTTCTTAACTGGTGTCCTTTGCTTGCCTTTGGTAACTGCTGAACCTCATCTTTTTCTCCCAGTCTTGTTTCTACCATTCTTTCTCAGATTTCTTTTTTGTTTTGGAAAAAAAATTAATTCTGGTAAAAAACATGAAATTTACCCCTTAACTATTTTTCAGTAGTGTTAACTATATTCACTTTGTTGTGTAACAGGATAGCTAGAACTTTTTCATCTTGCAAAACATAAAGTCTGTACCCATTAAACAATAACTTTCCATCCCCCCTTCCCCTAGCAGCTGCCATTGTACTTTGTTTCTGTGACTGTAGGGACTGTATATAAGTGGGAGCATACAGTATTTGTCTTTTTGTGACTGGTTTATTTCACTTTGCATAATATCAAGAGCCATCCAAGTTGTAGCATGTGATAGGATTTCCTTTTTTTTTTTTTTCCAAAGGCTGAATGATATTCTATTGTATGTATGTACCACATTGTATTGTATGTATTGTATGTACTGCCCATCTGTGGATGGACACTTAGGTTGTTTCCAGCTCTTGGCTATTGTAAATAATGCTGCAGTGAACATGGGACGGCCGATCTCTCTTCAAGATCCTGCTTTCACATCTTTTGGATACATGCATACCAAGAAAGGTAACTGCTAGAACTCTAGTCTCTCTCTGTCTCTCAGATATAGACAAAAGGTATAATCTGGATGCTTATGCATCTGCTGTCTTTTTTATTTTTTTGAGTCAGGGTCTCACTCTGTCGCACAGGCTGGAGTGCAATGGCATGATGATGGCTCACTGCAGCCTCCAACTCCTGGGTTCAAGTGATCCTCCAGCCTCACCGTCCCAATTAACTGGGACTACAGACGCGTGATCACTAATGAACCTTTTTCCGTTTTTCAAATGGAACACACATTTTTTTTAGTGTATATCTGGAATGTTTTCAAAGGCTGATGACTTGGACCTGGGTGCAGCAGCTCACGCCTGTAATCCCACCACACTTGGCATTGTTTTTTTTTTTTTTAATTTCTGTTGAGAGGAGGTCTCGCTATGTTGCTTAGGCTGGTTTCAAACTCCTGGGCTCAAGCAGTCTTCCCACCTCAGCCTCCCTAACAGCTGGGATTATAGGCGTGAGCCACAGCTCCTGATATCCTGAATGACTCTATTATACCTTTAATCTTCAACTAGCTTTTTTCTTCTCAGTGACAAAACAGACATAAGGCTTTCCCATCTCTGTTTTTTCCCCAAAAGAACCACAAATGATTTATTTTTAAATTTGAGAATATCGGGAGGCCTAAGAAGTGGGAGTTGGACCTTCATCGGGGCCTTCGGGGACGTCGGCCGCGCCACCCTCTGCTGTGGCCCGCTGCTTCTCCAGCGCAGCAGCCAGTTCTTTCGCTGGGTTGAAGATGCCGTGGGTCTGCTTGTCACAGACATAGCAACGCGGGGAGGATCGGAAATGCTGCAGCGCACAGCTCTGGCAGAAATAATGCCTGCACTTGGTGACGACCGGGTTTTGGAAGGCGCGGCGACAGATGAAACACTTGAGTGGTGTCTCCTCCTCGCCGCTTCCCACCTCGTGGTCTCCGTCCTGGTCCACCCCGTAGCGGCCCTCGTCAAGCTCACGTTCGATCTGCCACCCGTGCTTGTAGTCGGAGCGGTCGTGGAGGAACTTGCAGCTGTCCCCGAAGCCGCAGAAGCCGGTCTCCCTGTAGTCCTTGCAGAGGTCGGG
>NW_007259943.1:416338-488904 GCF_000164805.1 Carlito syrichta | reverse complement strand
CACGCTGGGGTCACGCTGGGCCTCTTCCGGCCACTCCACGTGGTACGGTTGGCCTCAAGTCCCAGCCGGAGGATCGCCGTCTTCCCCATCTTTTTTGTTTTTATTTATTTTTTTGAGTCCGGGTCTCCCTCTGTCAACCAGGCCGGAGTACAGGGGCCGAATCACGGCTCACGGCAGCCTCAATTTCCTGGGCACAGGCGATCCTTCTGCCTCGGCCTCCCGAGTCGCTGGGACCCCAGGCGCCCACCAGCACGACCAGGTAATTTTTTGATTTTTTTTGTAGAGGCTAGGTCTCACTGTGTTACCCAGGCTGGTCTCAAACTCCTGGGCTCCAGCGATCTTCGCGCCTCGGCCTCCTAAAGTGATGGGATTGCAGGCATGAACCACCGTTCCCAGCCGTTGTTCCCATTTAAAAAAGCAAAAGTGAACAGACAAACAAAAGGCCTTCCCAGCCCTTCCTTATTGACCTATTTCCTTGCTCCAAGAGGGATTCCTTGAGCAGGCGAGATTCGTTTGCCCAGTTCCCTCCCTCCACTAACATTCATTTTTTAACAGATTTCTGAAAGGCCTCTGATGGATTCATTCCACTGTGTTGATGGTAGTTATCCCAACACACACGATTTTTAAAAGTGCATTTAAAAGCACTATATAGGCCGGGCACGGTGCCTGTAATCCCAGTACTTAGGGAGGCTGAGGTAAGGGGATTGCTTGAGCCCACGGGTTCAAGACCAGTCAGGGCAACTTGGTGTGACATCGTCTCTACAATAAATCAAAAAATTAGCTGGGCGTGGTGGCGCGTGCCTATAGTTCTGGGTACTTGGAAGGCTGAGGGAGAAGGATCGCCAGAGCCCAGCAGCTTGACCCTGGGGTAGCCATGAGCATGCCACGGCACTCCAGACTGGGTAACAGAGTCATATATACTCAGTACAGAAGATGAAAACAAAAACATACAAAGAAAAAGACATTTTAAAACTCAGCCTTCAAAGGTTACCACTGTTAATAGTTTGGTGTATTGACGTATATTCTATCTAGTCTTTATTAAAAGACTATCACATCACACTGCTGCTCTAATTTTGTAGCCTGGTTTAATTTTTATTTTTGTTTATGGTTTTTGAGTCAGGGGTCTCACTCTGTCACCCAGTTGGAGTGCAGTGGCACCATCACGGGGGCACATGGCAGCCTCCACCTCCTGGGCTCAGGCGATCCTTCTGCTTCAGCATCCTGAGTAGCTGGGACTACAGATATGTGCCACCATGCCTGGCTAAGTTTTTGATTTTTTTGTGTAGACAAGGTTTCACTATGTTGTCCAAGCTGGTCTTGAACCCCTGGGCTCAAGCAGTTCACGTGCCTTGGCCTCCCATAGTAGTGTTGGGATAACAGGCATGAGCCACTGTGCCTGGCTGTAGCCTGCTTTAATTTCTAAATAAAAGTAACATGAACATATTTAAAAAATTTCAAACACTTATTTTATAATAATAATTAGCTGTCCCCTGCCCTGCGTCTCTACACACAAATTCCTCATATATGATATCAAAGACAATCATTTTCAAATATTTTAACTTTTTTTCTGGTGTTTATCTTCAAGTTGTGAAATAATTTGTTTATATATTTTAAATTGATTACAAGTCTTAATCATTCAACTGATGTATGCCATAAAGTGATATATGTGATTCCCCCCCCCCACCAAATTTAGGTTTTTATCTCTTACTATGATGGAAAGTGAGATGTAGCTCACTGGCAGTGGCCTCCAAACACTGCTGCTGTGGACTGAGGGAGAAGTTGTGTTGATTTCTTTTCCTGGACACCAAAGCTTCCCCAGTTGGAGGAAATGAGATGATTAAGCTTATGGTGTAAAGAACAATGAATCATTTGCCAGTTCTCTCCAGGATAGTCATTCTGGACTTTTTTTTTCCCTTCAACTATTTGACTTGTTCCCATCTTTCATGTTGGTTGCTTTTCTGAAATATCTGGTTATTTCTGGCTACTTATATAACAGTGAGGCACTTAAACAAAAGCTGATTGAATCTACCTGTATCGTAAGGGCTGGTGCACTGGTGGACTCTTGTTTTGTGTGATTTGATTGGAACCCGTCTTTTTCTTGGGCCACCCTAAATGTTGATATAGATCTTTTCTGTTGGGTTCTCAAGTTTCTACAGAGAAGATATAGTTTTACTGTGGAATATGGTTTTTGCTGCCAGAATATTTCAGTAGAAGCTGTGGAAGTAGTCTGGGAGGGGGAGACCTCATAGTTTGGGGTGCAAACTTTGACGTAATCCCTCATTTTCAGTACAGTGCCTTATTCCCTCCTTTGGTTGTTCCCTGCCCCTTTGAGCATAGGTCCTCCTGGAAGAGATAAGTCCTGCTTCTGCCAGATTAGTGGAAGAGCAGGTGCCTGACTGGCTGCAGAGGTTGGGGGATTTTCAGATTCTCAGCTGGTCCCCATGTGTGCAATTTTCAGTAGCTGATGCCTGCAGTTCCTGAGCTGTCCAGAACTTTGTCTTGGAATTGGTGGGCTGCTTCTTGTCATCTTCCTCTGCAGGCTTCAATTTCAGATGTCTTTTAAGTCAGTTAATATTCTTCAGTCCACTATCTTTTATAAAAGATATTATTGATGTTTTATTTTCTGCTGTCTCTTTCTTCTGGTTCCTTTTGTGGGATGCTGCCTTTCTAATGCCATGATGATTATTTTAATGGGGTTTTGGGAGAGTATAGAGGTGAATGCCCAAGTGCAATCTGCTGTGTTGAATGAGGAATGTTAGTGGGCTGTCTGCTTGGTGAGTTTTTTCCCCCTGGCACTTAGTATTTCCCCATAATGTGCAATTTTAGTGCCTGTATGGTGATCCTTTGTGTGATTATACTGTGCTTTATTGTCCCACTCCTCTGTTGCTAGGTTAGGTGTTTCTAATTTTTTGTTAATATAAATGTTTCATTTCGTATCTGTATTTATATATTTTTTTCTAGTCTTTACCATTGTTTTCTTAGGTTAGACTCTTAGAAACAGAATGACTGTGTATATAAGCATTTTTAACACTCTTGAATTTACCTTTCCAGTTTGCTTTTTGAAAGAGTCATATCAGTTTGTGCATCTACCAGACATGAATGTGTGTAGCCATTTTATTGCGGATAACACTTCTCCCTGCTGGTGTAGGCATGGCCATGCCTACTAAGTGGGAAGAAAAAGATGAGTTGAACCAAATTAACTTCAGCAATTCTGTCAGCCACGTGCTATGACACTTGGCTGTCTGAGGTCACGTCCTGGCTATGTGACCGAGAGCAAATTATTTAACTGCTCTGGGTTTTGGTTTCTCCCTTATAAAGTGGAGGATAATAGGAGTGATAATAAATGAACAGACTTAAGTTTAGATTTTTGCCTGGCTGACAGGAATGGAGAAGTGCAAAACCAATAAAATCAGTTTCTTAGGTAGTAATGATAAGATTGTCCTTGTTGTTGAAAAGTGACTTATGGGGGGACTTATCTATGAGGGGGGAATTATCTTTTGGAGGGCAGGCCCCCTGTAGTACACTCAGGATTTATTCCTCTGGGTCACACAGTCAACCAAAGTTTTTATCTGGAAGTTTTGAGAAGGTTGTGTCACAATTTGTGGAAGAAACATCTTGAGTTGTGGCAGACAGGTGACTGGTTCTTCCACCATGACAATGCACCTGTCCACATGTGTTCAGCAGTTTTTTACCAAAAATGACATGACCCCCATGCCCTACCCTCCCTATTCACCCGATCTCACGCTGAGTGACCTTTTTGTGTTTCCCCGTATGAAAAAAGTTCTCAGAGGGAAATGTTTTGCCTGTGTGGAAGAGGTGAAACAAAAAATGGCAGAAGCACTAGAGGGCATCACAATTGACAATTTCATAAACTGTTCTGAGTAGTGGAATAAGCGTCTCAATGGGTGTATTGTATCAGATGGAGAGTACTTTGAAAGTAACTGACAAGTGTAAACATGTAAGACTAGGACAGAATTTTTAGTAAATAAATTTCGCTATTTGGGTTTCCACCTTGTAAAACAAAATCAAACACTATAAAAAATTACAAAGAAGAAATTAAAAGCCTCACGTCAAATCTCACCATTTAGAAGTAATGTTCACCTTTTGTGAGCAACATCTAGAAGTTTCCACAGCCAATGTAGAGAGATGGATGAACTCTTACCATACGTGGTATTTTACTTAAAGGTATAAAATGAATTGAAGTTAATTAAAGCAAAGGAAAGAAAACTAAAGTGAGTTTGAGAGAATGGCTGACTTTTCTGCAAGAAAGGTTAGTGCTATCTTTTAGAAACTAAATTTATAAGAAAAGTTGATAAATATTAAGAGATTAGAATAATTTCTCATAAACTGTATGTTTCAAATTGAGACTCCCTCCTTTGAAAGCTAAAAATTTTGGCACTGACCTAATGCTGGCCCTCTTCTCCCACTCTAAAATTTTATCAGCTAATTTTAAATATTAAAATGTAAAGGATTGTAACATTTATATTCCATTCTAATACCACAATTTTCATAGCTGTCTTACTTCTCCCTCTTTTGGGATGGATTTAGAACTTGTCACTAGTCTTCTTTACTGTGTTTTTACCATTCCTGAGTTTTTCAGTTTGATGGATTCTTGGTTGGCTGGATTTCACTGTCACATTGTTTTATTTTAAGAAGTCCTGGTGGGTGCTGTGTTCCTTCAGGTCTTGCAGCTTGAGCGTGGCTGTGTATGCCTTTCTGTTTGCCTTTATAGTGGAAGGACAATTTGGCCAAGTACCAAAGTCTTAGTTCAGACCTTCTTGCTCTTAGAACTTCATAGACATCACTCTCAATCCTTTTTAGTGTTGGATATTTCTGGAGGAGAAAGCTGAGACCAGGTTAATGTTGGTTTTCTGTAACACATGACCAGCTTTTTCCATTGGATGTGCTCATAGGATTCTTACATTGTTTTTGAAGTTTAGAGCTTTACCCATGTTCGGACACTGGCTGTTTTATGTTACTTTCCTGGGACTTCCTGGACCATAAAATAGATTCAAGTCCATATTTATATCAGAAAGTTTTAAAGATCTTTAAATTTTTTGCATATGTTTTGAATAACATTCATTTTTTAGGAACTATAGTTGCTATGTTCTGTCTCCTTTGTCTTCTAAACCTAACATCTGCTCTTGTCATCATTTATGTGTCTTTGTTCCTTTTGTTACTGCTGTTGTCCTTTTCTATTAATTTTGAGTGACTTCCTTGTTTGCTCTCTATGTTTACAGGGGCTTACACTGGGCTTTATTGTTGTGTGTGGCTTCCATTCTATAATTTTTTTTCTAATCCATTTCTTCAGCTCTGTTTTTTAATTCTTAGATTAATAATCAATTCTTTGGAACTTCATTTTTAGTCTTTGAGTCCCCTCTTTTTTTAGAGAGATCATTTTATCTTTAGAGCTTTTGAGACAACGTAGAACAATTTTTTCCTGAACACTTCGTGTTTTACCTTTGATTTCTAAGGGCCAGTGTCACGGGCTTGCGACCCATGCATTCACCTAGGGTTCCAGGCGTGGACAACAGTGCTGCCATCCCGGTCCCTTAAAATGCTTAATAATTTTTGAGTAACGAGCCCTGCATTTTCCTGATGTAGCAGCTTGTGTTGATGATGCTGGCAGTGCCTGTTGTTGTCGTCTGCCTTTGCCTGTGTTCCTGCTCCGTTATAGCTCATCTTTTAACAAGACTGAACTATTTGATACAAAAACAGTTGTGGGCTGTGTTGAGGTCGGAGGGCCTGGGCGATAGTGTTGGGAGACATCTGCTCACTTGCACACTCCCCTGCCCCTTCACAGTCATGTGATTTCTTTTACCTAGAGAGTAATCTGCCTTCAGTTTTTGACTTTTAGGAGGCTTGTGTGTTCACAGCAAATCCTCTTAAGGCTGCGATTCTCTGAGCCAATGTTTGGCATATGGTGGATATGGTAGGCGTGCCCCGCCCCTCCCTTTACCTGCCTCAGACTGGTCCAGTCCAGGTCTGAGATATTAAAAATGGCATCCACATGGTTTCATCTTCAGTTCCATTTTCTTGGCCAGATTTTTTTTATTTTTTGAGTTGGAATCTCACTCTGTCGTTCAGGCTGGAGTGCAGGGGCATGATCACTACTACTGCAGCCTCAACTTCCTTGGCTCAGATGAACCTTCCACCTCGGCCTTCCCAAGTAGCTCGGACTACAGACGTGTGCCACCACGCCTAGCTAGTTTTTAAATTTATTGTAGAGACGAGGTCTTACCAGGTTGACCAGGTGATCTCAGGCTCCTGGGCTCAGGCAGTCCTCTCCTTTTGGTCTCCCAAAGTGCTAGGATTATAGGCATGAGTCACTGTGCCTGGCTCTGGCCAGATTTTAACTTTTAAAATACGTGAGAAGGGAAAGCAATGTCACATCCAGAGATCCAGCAAGTATTTTAATATGTCATTTTAGGGTTACATGTTATCCTAAGGGTGTCGGAGATTATCTGATAATTGGTGAATTATTCATACTGTATTAAAATTTAAAGGCAGCTGATAAAATAGTATATGTAGCGTAGTACTGTTTTTGTTTTTTAAGCAGTATGACTGTGCGTTAAAAAAATTTTTGAAGGATTTTTTAATTTTTGAGTTGGAGTCTGTCTCTGTCGCCCAGGCTGGAGTACAGTGGCATGCTCACAGCCACTGCAGCTCCAATCTGCTGGGCTCAGGTGATCCTTCCGCTTCAGCCCCCCAAGGAGCTGGAACTACAGGCATGTGCCACCCATGCCCAGCTAGTTTTTTAATTTTATTTATTTATTGTAGAGACGAGGTCTCGCCATGTTGCCCTGGTTGGTCTCGAACCCGTGGGCTCAGACAATCCTCTCACCTCCACCTCCCAAAGTGCTGGGATTATTTCCTTGATTGCTCACTTCCATCCTGCTCTTGCCTGCAGTGACTGTGTGTAGCAGTAGCACACTCTAAATGCTTTAGGCTTTCTCAGTACTGACATGTTCTAGGGTTTGTAAGGACTTCTTTACAAAAACTTGTTTCGGGTACCCTGCCTGCTAGGCTTTTGTGGATTATATTCAATTCGTTCTGCTGTTTTTGGCTAATACTAATAGTTGGTCACCTTTAAGATTATGACTACTTTTTAAAATACATCATCTTATTGATGAGATACTTTGCGTGGGGAAGAATCACCAGCTCTCTCTTTTTTGTTTTGAGTTGAAGTCTCACTCTGTCACCCAGGCTGGAGGGCAGTGGCACACACACGGCCACTGTAGCCTTGACCTGCTGGTCTCAGGCGATCACCGGGACCAGCTTATTATTATTATTATTATTATTGATTTATTGTAGAGATTAGGTCTTACCAGGTTGCCCAGGCTAGTCTTGAACCTCTGAGCTCAGGCTATGCTCTTGCTTCAGCCTCCCAAAGTGCTGGGATTACATGCTTGAACCACTGTGCCTGGCCAAACCACCTGTTCTCTTAAGAAAAAAAAAAAACCCAACCAGCTCTGGTTCATAGTGTAGGTCAGTTTCCATAGTATAAATACTCTCACATGGTCAATTTCAGGCTACCGATGTGACACCATTGCACATAAAATTAGGACAAAATGTGCAGCAACACATTCTTTCATAGTGATGATACCACATGCATACAACAGGAAAAATAACTTCAAGGTCTTAGATGATAATAAATTGTAAAATAAGCTGGGCTCGGTGGCTCAGCCTGTAATACTAGTACTTTGGAAGGCTGAGGTGAGTGGATTGCCTGAGCCCACGGGTTTGAGACCCGCCTGGGCAACTTGGTGAGAACTCATCTCTACAATAAATCAAAAAATTAGCCGGGCGTGGTAGCGCGCGCCTGTAGTTCCAGCTACTTGGAAGGCTGAGGCGGAAGGATCGCTGGAGCCCAGCAGGTCGAGGCTGCGATGGCCGGGAGCGGCCACTGCACTCTAGTCTGGGCGACAGAGTGAGACTCCAACTCAAAAAAAAAAAAATTGTAAAATAATTAGGATGGGATGATTTTTGGCTACTCATTACTTTTTAGTACAATTTAAATGTAACTATATAAATTATTTTTAATGTCTTTATTTATATACCGTGATCATGGTTATATAAATACCTGTTCAAATTCCTACTTCTTATTTTGGATAAATATATATATCTAGAAGTGGAATTGGTAATATCATATGTTAATTCTGTGTTTAATTTTTTTGAGGAATTTCCCTACCATTTTCTGCAGCTCATTTATCATTTTTTGACTAATATAGCTTTTCAAAATGATTACATTGATTTGATTGCATGCTTTCCCATGCAGAGTGTGTTTTTCTGTGAGCTCCATCCTTTGTGATGGTGTTCTTTCAACACGTCATATATTTGAATGTCTACAGTGCAATGTGGTAGCCCAATTAAGAGTAATTGTCATAACATAAGACATCAGATGATAAGTGCCAGAAGAGAAAGACAAGATGCTCTGAGCTCTCAAATGGAGGGGAACATGAAAAGTTTCATGACATTTGAGATGATTGTTGATAAAGGAACAAAACTGCCATGTGGAGAGACAGGGAAGGATGGTCCAGGCCGAAGTAAGGAAAGGAGACTATGTGTCCTGAGGAGAAATAGAGAAAAGTTTAGAAGGGTAAATCTGTCGCCTGATGGGGCCTTGAATGCCAGGCCAAATAATGTATTCAATTTTGTAGGTAGTGGAGCGCTATGGAAGGCTTCCAAGAGGGAAGTGATAATGGTTGTAGTTGATGTGGTTGTGATATGGTTGTAGTTGAATTGAAAACATTTCAATTTGGACAATCGGGTGGATCACCATGTAGAGCCGAAGACTGTAGTTGCAAAAACCATGTGGTTGTTGAAATAGTCTTGTGGCGAGGGCTTCTGGGGAAGTTTGAAGTTAGTTGTGTTATTTCCATTTTCTTCTTGTTGATGTAATTTCCGTGACCAGAGTCTTGTCCAATTTCTATCACTTTTTTTTACCTTAATGTAAAACATGCTATGAAATGTGACATGTAATATGTGTTGAACCTTCTTTAGAGAGTCAGTCAAATCATTAGGACAATTATTCGTGACTTGAGAAAAAGAAAATGCCCGAGGAAGAGTGCTCAAACTTGCGTTTCCAAGCTGTCAGAGCGAATATTCTCAGAATTCTTACAGTTCTTGGAATGGGCGCAGTGTTTGCTCTGCTGAACTTGAGTCGGCAGTGCTGCTAACTCACCCGTGGCTGCTGGTCACCCTTCAGGGTGTGTGAACTCTTCTGAGGGGCTGACCGTCCCTTGTCCCATGGGGGTAGGGACTCTCATTTCCAGCTCTGTCCTGAACGTCCAGAGTAGTTTCTGCGAGAAAGAAGCTTCAGTAATAAACACTTCATTGGATGTTAAAGAATGAAGTTTCTAGATACAAAGACAAGGGTCAAATATCTTAAGACTTAAGGTAATGCCCTAGTGCCTCGATTGCTTCCTGGACTGCCCACATCGCTGTGCAGACCCCACCCTGGCTCTGAGGAAGCAGAAGCCTGGGCTGTTTGCAGTTCCTGCCCTGGAATGACCCTCCTTGCTCCTAGGGTATCCTCCTTCAGAACTGTTTGTGGCATGACATGAGAATGTGTGTCTCCTGTGTGTCCAAGACACACAATGTGGGCCCAGGCTTGTTCTTTGAGAGAGAGAGAGAGAGAGAGAGACAGAGAGAGAGAGAGACAGAGAGAGAGAGAGGGAGGGGGAGAGAGAGAGAGAGAGAGAGAGAGAGAGGGAGAGAGAGGGAGAGAGAGAGAGAGAGAGAGAGGGAGAAGGAGAGAGAGACACGGAGACAGAAAGACAGAGAGAAGGGGGGAGAGAGAGAGAGCTCTCCTACCTGTCGCGTGATGATGTGGCGTAATAGAGGGCCACTTCCCTTGATGTCCCAGTGATGGATGCTGGCTGATGGAGATTTGCTTGTTGATGAGGAGTAAGATCGAGGTGCACAGTGGCCGAGGGCATGGCCTCGTGCCTCTGCAGGGCCTTAAGCAGATCAGGCAGCCAAGGCAGGCTCCTTAAGGCTCTGATGGTCAGAGATGAGCTGTTGTTGTTTCTGGTCATCATGAAACAATAAAGGAAAATAATTTAAAATATATTTAAGGCCTATCAAACTTTACCCGTACAGTGATCACTTGTATATCTAATCCTAAATTGTACCCCACATCCTTAAAATTAAAAAAATTATATATATATGTATATTTAAAATTTGTAATACTTTCTTAAATGTCCCTTTTCTACCAAAGTTATCATGGTCTGTTTCAGGCCACATTCACAGAAGATACTTTCCTTTCAGTTTCTGTGCCACAGTTCAGTCATTGTCACAAGCAGACAATAACTGCTTTTGATGATGAGAGAGTAATTAAAGATTCTGTTAAGATACTTGGTATTATGATGAGCAGAACAGAAAAGGATCTGAGTAAGTGATTCAGTTAACCAGATTATGTCAATTTTAGGAATAGAAATTCTCTAACCGACCCAGTGTGTATTCAAATTAAATACATATTCAATAGGGAGAATATTTACTTATTGCCATGCATATTACAGAGATGTCTCAAGTTGGGCATAGTTGAATTTTCAATTTAAAAACTAGTTTGAAGCCTGATGTAATAAACATATTTTGCATTTTTAATTTTCGATTTCCCAGGAAAGATTTCAAATGTGGATAGTGTATTATTATAATTTTAGGAGCAGCGTTTGAGATTTGTGATTTCTGTTAACAAAAATCTTTTGGATGATTCTCATTAAAATTTTTTTTTACTTGGCTGAGCGTGGTGGCACTTGCCTATAGTCCCAGCTACTCGAAAGGCTGAGGCGGGAGGATTGCCTGAGCCCAGGAGGTTGAGGCTGTGGTGAGCCATGATTTGTGCCACTGCACTCCAGCCTGGGTGGCAGAGTGAGATCCTGAGTGAAAAAAAAAAAGGAAAAATTAAACTTTACTTTTTTCAAGTTTTACGTCTTCATATTGTATAGTGTTTCCTTTACAGAAACGTCCCTATTTAGTAACCAGAGTTGGGCCCCGACTTCTGCCCTTTGTCTGTTATCTCTGCCATTCCCTCTTGTCCCTGCACCTTTGCTTATCCTGTAATAGCTTTATATGAACTTTTCTCTTTCTGAGCTGGTCTGCTGAAGAATTGTAATGATGGTGGGGTTAAAGCGATCCCCACTTCTTGGTTATTTCCTTTAGAAAATATTTTATGCTTTTCTCCCTTTCTGCAGGGATTTTTTTTTTCTTTGATATCGGAACAATTACTGTGTAAGCCTTGTAAATGAACTCCACTCCTGCACTGTACCTCTGAAAGCTGTAAGCTGAAAGCTTAATACATGGTCAAACTCTTGACAAATTCCCTTCTTCTTAGGCTATCTTTCCTAGAGACATGTTCATTATAAATCAGTGTTCGAAGAAGCTCCTTCTTTCAAGTCTTTCGCTCTATGTTTATTGTGTACCTTTTTCTGTCTCCCAGATTTATTAGGAGCAGAATCAAGATTGACTGGTAGGAAATTTGCACAATCCATTTCCTTGTCTCCAGGTGATCAAAAGGCAACAAGCGTCACATGACATTTTAAGTAGATCTATGAACTATAATTTCTGTGATTTTCTTTCTTTCTTTTTTTTTTTTTACCATTGAAAACAGTGACATAGCTCGTAGTCCTTGACTCTGGAACATCGGTGACGAGCGCCCTAGATGCATGAACACGGCCTGCTCCCACATCCCCTAGCTCTGCTCCTGGCTCTGTGCCCCTCTCCCCGTTCCCAGTTTTCCCTAAGAGCAGAGGGCTGGCACACAACATGGCCAGGACCTTTCCTCCTCCTGCATTGCACTGGTGGAGGCCTTCTGGGACCTTCCAGGCTGCCCCAGATGTCAAGGCGTGATGCTGCTGGGTTCCCCACAGTGGTCCCTGATTTTCCTGTTTTTAGGAGCTTCAACCTGCAGAGCCCTTGAGCCTACTAACTCCTGAGAAACCTGCTTGTGTTCTCAGCATCGAAGAGCAACCTTAGTCTCTGAACATGCGCGATGAGCACTGGGTACATTGAACATTGAGTTGGTCTTCAGAATATGCTTTCCAATGGAAATGAAACAATAAATAGTAGTTAGGTCTTGTTTATGCTACTGTTAAGCTTCATAGTAGTGAAATGGGCTTTCCAGGGTTGGCTTGAGATCTCTTCTACCATGTAACAGTGGAAAAGGCTTTTAGGTAGTACTCATCAGTGTGAGAGTAAATATTTGAACCTTGACCTGTTCATAATCTGTAGACTGCCAAGATGAGTTTCATCCCAGTTATGAAGGCATTGTAGGAGATCGTGCTTTTCAATGTTACTTTTTCCCTTCTGTAATGTAACAGTAAGCCCAACCTCTCAATTAAAGGAGAAACATGACTTATAATCCTGACACCCCAGCAAGTCAGATTCTTTGCATCTGACATCTAGACCTTGTCTGTGCATTCATCGTAGTTCTTAGATCTACTTAAAATGTCATGGGACGCGTGTTGCCTTTTGATCATCTGGTAGCAAGGAGATGGATTGTGCAGAAGCAATTTTCTTAAAAAAAAAAAACAACTTTAACATTATAGCAAGTTGAGTCTTGTATGTTTCACAGTCTCCCTGTTCATAATTTTTGAGTGTATGCTATTTCAGGCAGCAGATGTGTGCCACAGTTTGATGAATTTTTCTTGTTTTGAGTTGTTATGAATGTAAATAACACTATAGAGAACACCTTTGTGCTTATAGCTTTTTTATTCCTTTGTATTCCTTTTGAGATGATTTTCCAAAGCTGAATTCCCACAAATGCCAAATTGTGCCTAAAGTATTTATGGTACTGGCCCTTATTGGTTTCTGTGTGTTGAATTGTGTTTCTGTCAACACTAGCAACACAACATTGACTGCTGCTTGTCATTCTACTTCCGAAAATATCATCTCCAGAAAAAATCCTTTTGCCATTTTGAGAAAAACCAATGATTACAGGCAGATGTTTTAAATTGACAAGGAACGTAAGGAAGCCAGAGAAATTGACCTCTACAAGTAGTAAGAAAGGACTTGGTCCATCTAATCTTAAATTGTTATTTTCTCAAGTGAAATCGATTTGAGATATCCCTTGCCTATGCAACAAGTTGCATATAACTCTCTCTCTCTCTCTCTCTCTCTCACACACACTCACATAGCAGGGTGTGTTGGCAACCTTTCACAAATAAGATGCCATGAGGCGAACCCTTGTCTTCTTGATAATTATGGTCACTGAGTCACAAGACAAGCAGACTCTTTTTACATATGTTTATTTCCCCTCAAGAAGATGAGTGCCCCAGTAAAAGAGCCAGCTGACTTATTTATTTAGAGCAACCTGTCAAAGTGAGTGGGATCGTTGTCTCCAAAGCGATGCCATGTGCAGTGTTTGGTATATTCCTGTTAAATTTCCTCCTGCCATTTCTCTGTGTTAGTGGTTTGTCACCCACCAATATGATTTGTATGCTGTTAAAACCTTCACTGAAGCAATTAGTAAAAGGTATCTGGTAAGTTACGTGAATGGGGCCTTTCCCTGGGACTCAGAGCTTAGAGAGATGATCTTTAATTAATCAGAACTCTTGGGGCACGTTCTTAAGAGTAGCAGCCTACTTAGGTGTGCTGTCACCCAGCTCTTATTCCCATCTAAGTCACATTTATGCCTTGAACGTTTCTTCCAAGTGTCTTGTGGAAATCCAGCTATATTATGGCTCTGACGGTCTCCTGATCTCCCAGACTAGACATCTGTCAAAGATGGAGGTGATTGTGGCCTGATTTGTTCTTCAGGAAGCTGTCTCAGCGTCTAGTGATCATTGCTTCCTTTTCCAAGTCCTTTTGTTTATAACAATCCATTTGGACAATAGTCCCTTAGCAGTACATTTTAATTTCTTGAATACACAAAATTAATAGATTCTTTAGTTTCACTGCCTGCTTATTTTCTAGGTGAACTTTCTATTGCTTTGTCATGCTCTATAACATGTTTTTCATAGATATTTATGTAGCAGAAAATTTGAGTATTAGTGTACAGAAGACTCTCATACTCCTATACTGATTCCTTTGAGTTGGAGTCTCATTCTGTTGCCCAGGCTGGAGTATAGTGGCATGATCACAGCTCACCACAGCCTCGACCTCCTGGGTTCAGGCCATCCTTCCGCCTTGGTCTCCAGAGTAGCTGGGACTATAGGTGTGCACCACCATGCCTGGCCAATTATTTTTTCCAATTTTTTGTGGAGACAAGGTCTCGCTGTGTTACCTAGGCTGTTCTCAAAAAATCCTGGGCTCAAGTAATTCTCTCACCTCAGCTTCTCAAAGTGCTGGGATTACAGGTATGAACCACCATGCTCAGCCATGTCTTCTTTAAATTGCTAATTAGCCATAATTGATTATCAGCATTGATCAAGATAATCATTCATCACAACTTATATGTTTAACTGAAATAAAATAGTTAATGTTGGAGTGGTAATTTTTAAAAATAATGACCATAATATAAAACTATAGAGATTTTTAATTTGAAACTTTTTGTTTTTTGAGTCAGGGTCTAATTCTGTCACCACCACAACTTATCACTGCCTCGACCTCCTGGGCTCAGGCAATCCTTTCACCTCAGCCTCCTGAGTAGCTGGGACTACAGGTACATGCCATCACACCTGACTAATTTTTTTAATTTCTTGTAGAGACAAGGTCTTGCTATGTTGCCCAGGCTGGTCTTGAACTCCTGGGGTCAAGCAGTCTTCTCACCTTGTCCTCCTAATACTGGGACTACAGGTGTGCACCACCATGCATGGCTAATATATGTATATATATTTTAAGTTGGAGACTCCTGTTGCCCAGGCTGGAGTGCAGTACCACCATGGTGGCTCCCCACAGCCTTGACCTCCTGGAGTCAGGTGATCCTTCTACCTCAGCCTCCTAAGTAACTGACTACAGGTATACACCAAGGTGCTTGGCTTATTTCTTGATTTTTGTAGAGATGAGGTCTCACTATGTTGTCCAGGCTGGTCTCGAACTCTTGGGCTCAAGCAGTTCACTCGCTTTGGACTTCCAAAGTGTGGGGATTATAGGGGTGAACCACCACTCCCGACTGTGAAAATGTCCTTTTTTGAGACCGACAGTCGAAGTTCTCTCTGACATGCATATGAGTACATCTTTGTAGATGAGCATTCCGGAGCTCTGCACAGTTGTCCTTGGTGGGGTGGCCTCTCCCGAGCAGCTTAATCACAGGTGACATGTATGGTATGCAGGACCTAGCGAAAGTGGACGTTGGGAACTGAGGGTATTTTAGATGCCATGTGCAGCGTCAAGGGCTCGAGAAAAGAGGCGACTGTGTTCTCTGTTCTTAGTTGAAGTGCACTGACACCAAATTGTAAATACGCTTGTTTTGTCTCCACATCCAGTAGAGTGACATCTATATTATGTAAGCTCACTTTCCTGTTTCAAGCTTAAGCCATGAAGTGGCATTTAGATTACTTGGTACAATGAAGATGGAGCTTGCATTTGTGGTTTGTTTGAACCAAAACATAGGATCCAGTATTTAGGGCAGTCTCTGTAGGCGGGTAACTGATGTCCCCTGACATACACTTGAGAATTACTATCTTGAAACCCCAACAAGTTAGATTCTTTGCATCTGACATCTAGACCTCTGTAGATTCATCATCGTTGTGTAGAAGCAATTAAAAAAAAAACTTTAACATTGTAACAAGTTGAATCTCCTGTGTTTTACAGTCTTCATGTTTGTGATTTTTCTTCATGTTTTTATTTTTTTTCTTCATGTTTTAACTTTTCCTGAAGACCCAGCCCTCTCACATGGCTATGACAGGAGCTTTTCTGGACCTCAGTGTCACCTGCTCCAGGGGATGAGTGGGCAGCTGTCTCCTGGGGCATTCCTCACAGGCACACCTCAGAGCTGCCCTCCCCTGCTGGCCAAGGGTTCCTTGCCACGTGTCCTGGAGAGGACTTGCCTCTTCCTAATGGCATCAGATGGGTCTACATTTAACATTGTCAGCTTTCTGCAGTTGACGGAAGACCTTCTGAAACCTTCTTAGACCTTCTGAAAAGATGAGCAATAAAGCTCACTCATCTCACCTCCCAAAGAAAACTTATTTTGGTGTGTTTGCTCCCTGTTCCTGTGCAGTGCACATGTAAATGTGAGTTTGAACAAAGAACAGATGTTCAGTTTTTGAATGCCCATTTTGGGGATCAGCCAGTTATTATGAGATCGACACTATTTTTCCAGTTATAATGAATTAAGTGGACTGTTTTCCATGGTTTACTCCATCCCTACATTCCCAGGTTAAGTCCTGCTTATTCACAGAAGATACTCTGTGTTTTTCATTGCTTAGGCAGGATTTTACTAAGATGTTATAAGTATAACTTTCTTTTAAAATGTTCTTGTTTTTCTTGGGCTCAAGTAAAATGAGTTTGGGAATATAACTTTTTTTTTTTTAAAGATTGTTTATCTGAAAGTTTGGGAAAAAAATCCTAGGCTTATTTATTTATATAGACTTCGGAGAGGAGAAAATTTTGTAAATATTTTCTGATGTTTTTTCTTTTGTTGGCCTATTCATGTTTTCTGTAATAGATTTTTTAAAACTTAATTTTTAAAAATTTATTTATAGTAGAGACGAGGTCTCACCAAGTTGCCCAGTCTGGTCTCGAATGCCTGGGCTCAGGCAGTCTTCTCGCCTTGGCCTTCCAAAGTGCTGGGATTACAGGCTTGAGCTAACAAACCCAGCCTTTTAATTTAATTTTAGCTTTTAATTTTGTTATTGTATTCTCTCACTAGTTTCAAAATTCTTTATCTAAAGACTATTGTTTTTGCTTATACTGGTTTAGAGAATAATACATTTTCTTTTTAGTGAGGTTTTGATAGGATACCATTTATATTTTCAGTGTTAAAAATAGCCTTTTAAAAAATCTTTCAAGTCGGAGGTCTCAGTCTGCCACCTAGGCTGGAGTGCAGTGGCACGATCATGGCTCACTGCAGCCTCTACCTCCTGGGCTCAGGCGATCCTTCCACCTCAGCCTCCCACGTAGCTGGAACCATAAGCATGCACACCATGGCTAAGTTTTTAATTTAATTTAATTTTGGTAGAGATGAGGTCTTGCTGTGTATCTAGGCTGGTCTCAGACTCCTGAGCTCAAGCACTCCTCCTGCCTTGGCCTTCCAAAGTACTGAGATTACAGGAGTGAGCCACTGTGCCTGCCCTGATTCTGTTTTGTTTTTTAAAATTTCTTTCCAACCATTGTCTTGCAAGGTGTTTTACTTGCAAATGATTGGTTGAGTTTTGCTTCCGTATTTCAAATATTATGCTTTATGATCTGAGAATGTATAACACATATGGAGAAATTCTGTCATAGGTGAATACTTGTATTCGAGCAAAATTATTATTACTTAAAAAACTGGAGTACAGTATAAGGAAATGTATGATACTTGCCATTTCTTGTTTTTCAGATAGTGTTGTTACTGCCCTTATTTACTGAACTGATTCAGTGTGTATTTCTTTGACCAGTGGCTTGTCACAGTGGATTTTTTTTTTTTTTAGTTTGGAGTCTTACTCCATTGCTCAGGCTAGAGTGCAGTGGCACACTCATGGCCACCCCAGTGTCGACCCGCTGGGCTCAGGTGATCCTTCTGCCTCAGCCTTCCAAGTAGCCGGAATAGAGGTGTGTACCACCACTCTTGGCTACTTATTTTATTGATTTATTGTAGAGCTGAGGTCTTGCCAAGTTGCCCAGGCTGTTCTCGAACTCGTGGGCTCAGGCAATCCCCTCACCTTGGCCTCCCAAAGTACTGGGATTACAGGCTTGAGCCACCATACCCAGCCTAGAATGAATTTTACCGAACGTTGATGGCATCTCTGTCTTGGCTGCTACCTGACTGAGCCTCGGCATCCCATCTGGGAAACAGAGATCGTGGCTTCTGCTCGTAGGCTGTGGGAGGACCAGAGAGACCCAGCCAACGAAGGGTCAGACAGTGCCTGGCCTCCAACCCAGAGTGGGCCTCGCCTGTTCCTTCTCGGCTCCCTCGCTTTTCACAGATGCTCCCAGTAGAGCTTCCTTCTCCAGGTTTGCCCGCAGTGTTGTGTAGAATCGTGAGTGTTGGATTAAGGCATATGAAGAGCACTTTAATGCATGGCACTTGCTATTAGGTAAAAGACCTTTGTGGGAAGAAGAAATGACTTGAGTGAAAACCTTGTATTTCTCATCAGTTGCAGGATGAGAAGCCTGTGCTTTGGTGTTTCATTTCTGACTGTGAGTTGGCTTTTTAGCCGGAAAGTGATCTGGAACTGATTCCCCAAGTCCACTTTTGTGTTGGCTCTTCCCCGGTGATGAGTCCTGGACCTGGTTCTGTGTCTGCCTGCTTTAATCAAGCAGCCGTGTTCCGTGAGAACTGCGTGTTTGCTTTGGGAGAGAAAGGATTCTCTTTCTGTTCCCCCTGGACTTTTTAAAACCTTGCCCACTAGTTTAACAGAACCAACATGAATGTAGCACTTGCTATATGGCAGGCACTGTTCTGAGAGCTTTATAAGTACTAACTCATTTTAAAAAAATTTTTGAGTTAGAGTCTCACTCTGTCACCCAAACTGAAGTGCAGTGGTATACTCATGGCCACCCCAGTGTCGCCCTGCTGGGCTCCTGCGATCCTTCTGCCAAGTAGCCGGAACTACAGGTGTGTGTTACCACACCTGGCTAATTTTTTTGATTTATTGTAGAGATGAGATCTCGCCAAGTTGCCTGGGCTGGTCTCGAACCCATGGCCTTAGGCCATCCAGTTGCCTTGGCCTCCCAAACTGCTGGGATTACAGGCTGAACCACCAAGCCCAGCAGTACTAACTCATTTAATCCTCACAACCATCATCATTAGGGGGCATTATGATTGGCCTTTCTTTACATATGAGGAAATTGAGGTACAAGAGATTAAGTTTTTCATAGATACCCAGCTTGAAAGTGGCTGACACAGGACTGGTGTCTACTGTGTGTGTATTTCAGAATGACTTGAAACTTCAGTTTTAGACTTTGTTGGATGTGGTGGCTGACGCGTATAATCCTGGCACTTTGGGAGGTCGAGATAGGAGAATCACTTGAGCCCAGAACTTTGAGACCAGCCTGGGCAACATAGCGAGACCTTGTCGTGACAAAAAATAAAAAAAATTAACCAGGTGTGGTAGTGCTTGTCTATAATCCTAGCTACTTGGGAGGCTGAGGCAGGAGGATTGCCTGAGTCCAGGAGGTCGAGGCGGCGGTGAGCAGTCAGGATGCCACTGCATTCCAGCCTGGATGACGAGTGAACCCTCAAAAAAACAAGCACAAAAAAACTATGTTTAAGGGCAGTGAGTTTGCTTGCACTTTCAGTATGTTTAGTTCCAACCGAGACTTCAGGTAGGACTTCCAGTGCGTTTTCAGAGCGCTTTTCTAATTGCACAAGGAAGGGGACATGCCATCTGTGCTTGTGAATAGAGCATTTGTGATAAATCCTTGCTAATGGGAGTGAGAAAGGTCTGAAGACATTAAAAAAATTCCTAATTTGGACCCATAAAAAGACCTTACCCATCCTCTTTATAGGTCTGGTAGTAAT
Organism: Carlito syrichta; assembly: GCF_000164805.1. Taxonomy (NCBI): domain Eukaryota; kingdom Metazoa; phylum Chordata; class Mammalia; order Primates; family Tarsiidae; genus Carlito; species Carlito syrichta. The sequence continues at coordinate 469,358 of NW_007259943.1, read as the reverse complement.
TCAGTCAAAATTTTGATGGCTTGATAGCTTTTCCCCTTAGACATTCCGAGGAACTTACGGGGTGATTTCCCAGTAGCTTAATTGGCACCTGGTTTGAGAGGCTTTGTGGTTGCATCTGAAATGACTGAGTCATAAGGTCACTGGATGGTAGAGGGTGACAGCTTAGAGATCACCGTGAACAGGAGGGCCCATGGTGTGGTGGTTGGGACCAGTCAGTCACCCTGGCACACAGCCTGCCTGCGTCTGGTCCCATGTCTGCCACTTACTAGCTGGGTGACTGTGGGCAGATTAATCTCTTGTGCCTTGGTTTCCTCAAGGGGTCGGTGGTAGGGTCCCCCTAATGGTGGTTGTGAGGATTAAATGAGGTTGTCCTTACAAAGCTCTTGGAACAGTGTCTGCCATGGAGAAAGTGCTACATTCATGTTGGTTCAATTAATACAATAATAATTTTTTTTTTTTTTTTGTCCACATCCTATGAATGAGAATTCTACAATCCTAGAAAGGGTAAGTTATTTTTACAGCATGCTCAAAATGCCAAAAATTAGGATGGGAGCCAGGCCTCGCTGGCTAGGATTATTTTTTTTGTCATGCTACAGAGAGACTTCAGTTTGGTGGATAACTCAGTAGCTCCTAAGTCACTTTTCCTGTCCTTCTGCAATCCACAGCAAATGTGTGTTCTTCCTAATCATTCGTTGTTTTAGTAGATGACATCGTTTCGTTAAATACCTTATTTATCAACCAGACTGACATTTAAACTTTTGCGTTTTTCCCACAAGGGATTTCATTTTTTTATGACATACTTTTTTCACTTTTTTATTACATACCCCAGGCATTTCACTGTTGTAGCTAATCATTAATTCCAGGGGAAGTGGTCTAGGACATGACACCCTTTGCTCTTCTGTCATATTTTATGGTATCGCTTGGCTTCTAATATGCGCAGTTTATGTCTTGAATAATATTGAAATGGCTAGAGAATTTAATAGTCGATTTTTCAATGACTCAGTAGAAATCACTTTCCTTTTCCCACCTTGAAGGGAATCTGGCTCATGTATAATTCAGGGAATTTGGTAAGCTTTAGGGAATGCTTTCCTTTTCTCACTGCCGAATAGATGTCCGTGAACTATTACATAGGATGCAGGACACGTTTAAATTTTGGCATGTATTTAAGCATCACATTCAGAACATTAGAAACTTCAGCAGAAAATGGTAGAGCGTAGGGGAACATTTTACTAAAAACTTTCTTATTAAGTAACGAGGCTGTTGGGAATATGCTCAGTTGGTTTGCAAGCAAACAACAATGCTTTGGAGTTTAGTAAATAAAATACCTTGAGATTTTTTTTTGACCTAACTTTGCAGACATACCTTTTTTTTTTTTTTTAAATGAACTAAAGGAGGCAAATTACCTCTGAAATTAGTGCTGGGGCCAGATGTGGGCCGGACTGAGCCAGAAACTGACAGCAGTGTCTGTCCAGTGAATCCCAGGACTTTGCCTCTCATTTTTTTTTTTTTTTTTTTTTTTTGAGTTCGGGGTCTCACTCAGTTGTCTAGGGAACAACCATCATGGCTTACTGAAGCCTTGACCTCCTGGGCTCAGGTGATCCTTCACCTCTCGAGTACCTGGGACTATAAGTGCATACCATCATACCCAGCTCATTTTTTGATTTTTTAAAATAGAGACTAGGTCTTGCTACGTTGCCCAGGCTGGTCTTCAATTTCTGGGCTCAAGCAGTTCTCCTGCCTCAGTCTCCCAAAGTACTAGGATTACAGGCGTGAGCCACTGCGCCCGGCCTTTGCCTCTCATTTCTAACTCAAGTTGATCCTGTTACCTTTGGAGGTAACATCTATTTACTCCTATTTCTGTAGCTGAAACGCATCTCAAAGTAGCCAAAAACTGGAGTAACCAAAAAAAACCAAATTTTTTTTTGTAGGTAAATGGATAAACTGTGGTACTTCCATACAATGGAATATTATTCAGCAATACAAAGAAGTGAACTATCAGGCTACAAAAAAGACATGGAGGAACCTTACATGTATATTACTTCACGAAAGAAGCTGGTCTGAAAAGGCTGTGTGCTATGTGATCTCAAGTATATGACATACGGTAGAAGACAAAACGATAAAGCCGGTAAGAAGAGTGGCAAGCCGGGCGCAGTGGCTCAAGCCTGTAATCCCGGCACTCTGGGTTCACTGCAGCTTCGACCTCCTGGGCTCAAGTAATCCTACTTCAGCCTCCCGAGTAGCTGGAACTACAGGCATGTACCACTATGACCACCTAATTTTTTTATTTTCCAATTTTTTGTAGAGACAATGTCTTACTGTGCTGCCTAGGCTGGTCTCGAACTACTGGACTCAAGTGATCCTCCCACTTTGGCCTCCCAAAGTGCTGGGATTATAGGCGTAAACCACAGCACCCGGTCTGAATGGACTTTTCTTTAAAAAAAAACCACAAACCGGGCTTGGTGGCTCAGCCTATAATACCAGTGCTTTGGGAGGCTGAGATGAGTGGATTGCCTGAGGCCGCGGGTTCGAGACCCGCCTGGGCAACTTGGTGAGACCTCATCTCTACAATAAAATCAAAAAAATTAGCCGGGTGTGGTAGCGCATGCCTGTAGTTCCAGCTACTTGGAAAGGCTGAGGCAGAAGGATCGCAGGAGCCCAGCAGGTCGAGGCTGCGGTGGCCAGGAGTGTGCCACTGCACTCCAGTCTGGGAGACAGAGTGAGACTCCAACTCAAAAAACAACAACAAAAAAACCACAGTAGCAGGTCAGGTGTGGTGGCTCATACCTGTAATACCAGTGATTCCAGAGACCAAGATGGGAGGGTAGCTTGAGGCTAGGAGTTTGAGACCAGCCTGGGCAACATAGTGAGACCCCATTCTTACTACTATTACTACTACTACTAATAATGATAATAAACCAGGCATGGTGGTATGCATCTGTAGTCCCAGCTACTCAAGGAGGCAGAGGTAGGAGGATTACCTTAGCCAAGGAGTTTGAGGCTTCGGTGAGCTATGATCATGCCACTGTACTCCAGTCTGGGTGACAGAGCAAGACCTTGTCTTTTTTTTTTTTTTGAGTAGAAGTCTCACTCTGTCGCCCAGACTGGAGTGCAGTGGCCGCTCCCGGCCACCGCAGCCTCGACCTGCTGGGCTCCGGCGATCCTTCCGCCTCAGCCTTCCAAGTAGCTGGAATTACAGGCGCCCGCTACCACGACCGGCTAATTTTTTTTTTGATTTATTGTAGAGATGAGGTCTCGCCAAGTTGCCCAGGTGGGTCTCGAACGCGCGGGCTCAGGCAATCCACTCACCTTAGCCTCCCAAAGGTGCGGGATAACAGGCTGAGCCACCGAGCCCAGCAAGACCTTGTCTTTAAAAATGAAATCTAACAAAACCAAAAAACTGCCATGGCTCATTCTGATCCATCAGATAAATGTCCTACTCCATGGTCCATTATCTCTTCCTTTTTTGGGGTGGGGAGTCAGCTTACCACAGCCTCGACCTCCCGGGCTCTGGCAATCCTCCCACCTCAGCATCCTCAGTAGTTGGGACTACGGGCATACACCACCATGCCTGGTTCATTTATCTGTAGAGATGAGGTTTCACTGTGTTGCCTAGGCTGGGTCCATTATTTCAGGCAGACCAAAGTCTTCCTCTCACGTGCCTTTCTCATTTTCTTTTCACTCATTTCTTGCCCCTGCCAATCTCGATCTATCATCAGCACAGTTCCTGGTACATGGTGGATGCTCAGTGAAGACCCCTGAATGCATGGTGTGTCTTTCTTGCACCATGGCACCAGCCATCACTGATACTTAAGAGCTGTTCGCCTTTTTTCTTTTCTTTTTTTTTTTTTTTTTGAGTCAGAGTCTCACTCTGTTGCCCAGGCTGGAGTGCAGTGGTATACTCACAGCCACCGCAGCCTCGACCTGCTGGACTCCGGCAATCCTTCTGCCTCAGCCTTCCAAGTAGCTGGAAATGCAGGTGTGTGCCACCATGCCCAGCTAATTTTTTGAATTATTGTAGAGACGAGGTCTCGCCAAGTTGCCCAGGCTGATCTTGAACCCCTGGGCTCAGGCAATCCTCTCGCTTTGGCCTCCCAAAGTGCTGGGATGACAGGATTGAGCCACCGAGCCCAGCCAGCCTTTTTTCAAGGACTAGCTGATACCCCAGTTCCTCTGCTTGGTGGCATCCTCTATTTCTGAGGCCTTTAAAATTCTTGTAATACCTATTGTCCGAATGTGTTGCCTTCAACAGTCATCTCTCGAGTACCTGTTCTTCTGCCTGATGGATTATATACATCCTTAAAGACAAAACCCTGTGGTGCTGCATGACTGCTGTGTATCCTGTAATAGCGCTGCATGTAGTTGCTGAAACGTAATGGGCCTTCCTCAGTATTGGTTAATGGTGATGATCTCGATTATTGTGACACTTGAATGAGAGTGTACTTTCAACATTATGTTCGTTACTTTCAAAGGCGCTGAGTAAGCAAAGTCAATAATATCCTGTGTCCTCATGATGGGCCAGGCGAGGGTTGGGTGCTTTCCACAAATATTTGGAGAGGCTGCACGGTATCAATTAGGGGAGACTTTCTTGAGCGAGTGGATGGGAATGACATGTGTTAAGTAGAGCGAGGCTGGCTCTATTTACGTTGCAAGGACCTTGCTAGTGTGGGAACCGAGAGAGACTGGAATCTCGTGGTGGTAGTTTTCCAGGAGATGACTTTTTCCTTATGTTTCCTATATATTTTATTACCTGGCCTTTAAACTTAGATGTAGAATGAGGGGTGAGCTTAAGTTTAAAGTTTGTTCTCTCAGAGTCATCAAGAAACTGACGTCATTAAAATGTGAATTATTGGGAGTTTCTTTTCCTTGTTTTCTGATTTTTCTACTGGGATAAAAGAGTCTTCACTTCCTAGCACCTTTACTTCCACTTCTTTTTGATATATATTTGTCTTTGCAGATCTATTTAGTGGAGGAAATATGCTCTCCCTAATCAGCGAAAGTATTGATGTAAATTGTTTTTTAGAACAAGGTTAGAGGATAAATTAAACACTGATTAGAAAAGGAATGCCACTTTTTCTTTAAGTCAGGGTCTCACTCTGATGCCCAGGCTGGAGTGTAGTGGCAGGGTCACGGCTCACTGCCCCCTTGACCTGCTGGGCTCAGGTAATCATTCCCTCTCAGCCTAGTAGCTGGAACTACAGGTGCAGGCCACAGCATCTGCCTAATCTTTTGATTTTTTTTGTAGAGATGAGGTCCCACTATGCTGCCCAGGCTGGTCTCGACCTCCTGGGCTCAAACAGTCCTCTCACCTCGGCCTCCCAAAGTGCTAGGATCACAGGCGTAAGCAACCATGCCAGGCTGGAATGCCACTTTTTATTGCCAAGAGCTATTGAAAAAAATCGGACACTCATTACATGCAGTAGATGTTTGAAACATGGCCGGCTGAGTGTCATCCTTTCCTTGGTGAAGTTATCTAACCAAGTAAGCACTTGACTGGTGTGAGGTGGTTTTACAACTGTTATCTTTGCTAATCCTGGCTGGGACCCTCAGAAGTGGAGCAGTGGTTCTCAGACTAGAACCTGTTCCAGAATCATCCAGAAGGCTGTTAAAACCCAGTTGTGTTGGCCCCCCGGGCCTGGGCTGAGATGAAGAATTTGTATTTTTAACAAGCACCCAGATGATACTTATGCTGCCGATTTGTTTTAAGACTCACTGCAGTACCTGGTAGGCTTTTCACTCATTTTTTGGGGGGCAAGACAAATGGCTTCCAGAGTGGGTAAGTGACTGGCTCAGTGTTCTCACAGCTCCTGAGTCCAGGACCCACAAGTTTAAGCCTCAGGTTGTCTCTTGCCCTGAAATAAGAGGAATGATTTCACACTCTCAGGTGAGGGAAACCCTTCCTGCCCTTTGTAATCTAGCTGGCAACTAGGGAAAAAAGGAGAAAGGCCTGGAACACATGAAATACAAGCCAAACAGAAGCCAAATACAAGCCAGACCCCGGGGAGGGTGAAGTCAAGTTTTTTTGTTTTTTTTTTGTTTTTTTTTTGTTCTGGAAGATTAGATCCGGAAAGGCTTTCTGGAGGAGGTGATGTTGGAGCTAACTACAGAAGAGGGTACTTTTTTTCTTTGGATGTATTCATTTCCCTTCTAGTCTTTTTTTCTGATTTTAATTGCTATGTCATAGTTGTACATACTTTTGAAGTACATGTTGGTATTTTGATACCTGTGTACCATGTGTAATGATCAAATCAGGGTAATTGGGGTATTCATCACCTTAAATGTTTTTCTTTTGTGTGTGTGCTGGGAACATTCCAATTCTTCTAGCTGTTTTGGAATAGACAATAAATTATTGTTAACCCGTCTTTTCCTGCTGTACTGTCGAATCCTAGAACTCATTCCTTCTGTCTGACTATATTATTGTACCCACCAACCAACTAGAAGAGAGTATTTTAGTAGGAAGGAAGAAAAAGAACAGGAAAAGCACAGTGTCAGGAGACCGTGAACACACTGACCAGCAAAGGATTAGGAGAGTGTTTAGCTGGAAGGAGAGACATCACGGCGGTTGAAACGCCTTGCTGGAACTTTTTATATTTAACTTGGTATTGATAGACTCAGGTATGTGAGTCAAAAAAGGGATGTGAGGCTCAGCCTGTAATCCCAGCACTTTGGGAGGCTGAGGCAAGTGGATTGCCCTGAGCCCGTGGGTTTGAGATCAGCCTGGGCAACTTGGTAAGACCTCGTCTCTACAATAAATAAAAAAATTAGCTGGGTGTGGTGGCGCACACCTATAGTTCTGGCTACTTGGAAGGCTGAGGTGGAAGGATTGCTGGATCCCAGCAGGACGACACTGGGGTGGCTGTGAGCATGCGACTGCACTCCAGCCTGGGCGACGGAGTGAGACTCTGACTTAAAAAACAAAACAAAACAAAAAAACTGAACGTTTTAAACAACTCCATGAAAATGATAAAAATGAAAAATGCCTCTTCTGCCCTGAGTTTTCTTTGAAGTACTTTCCAGAGATCTGTTGGAGTTTTTTTAAGATAGTCTATTTAATTAAAAACATTTTTTTTTGCTATGGTGGCTGAGAAAAGACAGTGAAGAAATAATCTTTCGTCGGTTTCTGCAGTTAATGCTTGTTTCCTTACTCTATTGGTGAAATCAGGGCACCCTACTTGCAGACAGTCAATGTCCGTCTCCTTTTCCCAAGTGATCAAACACGCCGAAGAGTTCCTCCCCTGTTTGAAGTGTCTGGTTGATGTAAAACAGTTGATCTGCTGTTGTTTCACTTGCTCCCAGACTTTTTGGAAATAAGCAAATCTATCCGTGTAGATAGCTGTTTTTGAACTTTCTCAAAGTCCCTTATCTGACTCCTTGTGAAAAGCCAAACTGAGCTGCTTGTGCGCTTGAGAAGCTGCCTGGCTGGCACCCTTTCTGGCTTATCTCCATCCGCCCCTTCTCCTGGGGCTGACTCCAGGCCTGCGGTGCCCCAGGGGACAGAAGCACAAGGTGGCTTTGTCACCGGGCAGTTTCCAGCTGGTAAGAGCAGAACAATTGAGGATGGAACACCTGCCCTCCGTTCCCTGCTGTCCTGGTGTCTGACATCCTTGATTTGTGTCCCCACAAATTGGCAAATACATGCTCTGTTGCTCTCCAACCTGTGGCACTTAGGAGTGCTCTGAACCCAGCCCTTGAGGGTCCTACAAATCTACCTCTTGGGCTTCTCCCACAAATAACAAGTTTCTATGAATTTTGCTTGACTTGGATTTTTCAAGTCACTTGTATTTAAAACTAGACAAAAACTCTTGCAAAAAGTTCCTCTGCATCAGCCTGTTTTGATTAATAGCGATCCCCCGTCTTCTTCATTGTAACTTCATCTCATTAGATTTATGTTCCAAAGGGCATAGTAGTCAGCAGGATTGTGTGCCTTTAGTAGGTAAAATTTTAAAAAAAACTATAATTACTTCTTAATAGGTAATATATGTACCGGAGTGCCAAAATATATATACACATTTTTTTTTTGAGTTGGAGTCTCACTCTTGTCACCCAGGCTGGAGTGCAGTGGCATGCTCATGGCCACTGCAGCCTCGACCTGCTAAGCTTAGGCGATCCTTTTGCCACAGCCTTCCAAGTAGCCGGAACTACAGGCGCGCAACCATGCCCAGCTCATTTTTTTTTTTTTAATTTATTTATTGTAGAGATGAGGTTTCACCAAGTTGCCTGGGTGGGTCTCGAACCCCCAGGCTTAAGAAATCCTCTCGCCTCGGCCTCCCATTACAGGGTGCTGGGATTACAGGCTGAGCCACCGCTGGGATTACAGGCTGACCCGGCCTATATACACATTTTAAGAGATGTTATCTTTGTATTACTTTTAGTTCACCATAACTTGTATTCATCTTTTGTTATTGGTATATATTAAATATTACAATTTTAATGCAATTTTTTCCTTTCTTAAAATGTGTGTACATTTTTGTTGCCCAGACTGGAGTGCAGTGGCCACTCCCGGCCACCGCAGTCTCGACCTGCTGGGCTCCGGCGATCCTTCCGCCTCAGCCTTCCAAGTAGCCAGAATTATAGGCATGTGCTACCACGCCCAGCTGATTTTTTTTTTTGATTTATTGTAGGGATGAGGTCTTGCCTGCCCAGGCGGGTCTCGAACCCGCGGGATCAGGCAATCCACTCACCTCAGCCTCCCAAAGGCGCGGGATTACAGGCTGAGCCACTGAGCCTGGCCATGTACAAAATTAAAAAGGCCCGAAGCAAGTCCCCAGTGTCCTTGACCAGGCTGGTTGCCTCACTAGAGTCAGCTCTCCTGCCAATTACTTCTCTGTCCTTCCAAGGAGGTTCTGTGTGTTCCCAGGAATATTCATGGACACATTGGCATTTTTAGTAGATTTATTGAGATGTAATTTACAAATCATCACCTTGACCTATTTCAGGGGTACTGTTCAAAGGTTTCTAGTACATTTACAGGGTGGTGTGACCATCGCCACAATCTAGATTCCCAATTCCTTGTGTCCATTGCCGTCAATCCCAGCCTCTACTTGCAGTCCCAGGCAACTGCTTTCTGGGTATTTAGCCTCTGGACAAAGCCTTTTCTGAATAGTTCATGTAAGTATGTTTCTATGCTCTGTCATCTTTTGCATCTGGCTCTTTTTACTTAGCTAAGTGTTTTTGGGGTTCTGCTGTGTTTTGGTGGGTGTCAGCATTTTGTTTCTTTTTGTTGCTTATTTCATTGTATGGATAGATCACGTTTTGTTTATTCATTCACCAGCTGGTGAACATTTGAGTTATTCACTTGGCTGTTTTTTGGCTATGGACATCTTTATGTAAGTCTTTGTGCTGACATAAGTTTTCATTTTCATAGGGAGATGCATAGATAGGGGTGATGTTGCTGGGTCCCTAGGAAAAGGACTTGCTGGGTTCTATGCTAAAATTTATGATTCAATTTTTAAGAAACTGCCAAAATGTTTTCCAGAGTGTTGGTACCATTGTATACTCCCACCAGCCACTATGCATTCGTGAGAGTTTCAGATTTTTCACATTTTTGTTAACACTTGTTATTGTCTTTTTTGTTATAGCCATTATAGTGGATGTGAAGTATCTCACTGTGAAAATAATTTGCATTCCCAGTGATTAATGATGTTGAGCATCTTTTCATGTGTTTATTAACTGTCTGTACATCTTTGGAGACTTAAATTCTTTCTACTCTCAGTTTTAAAACATGAGGTAATAGCTAATGGACAGTGCCTTTCATTATGTCTTTTCCTTTCTCTGCTATTTTTAGTTTTTTATTTCTACATTAGAAATAAAAAGGCATATAATATTCTGCAGCCATTACAACTCTTAATCTTCCTCTTTTAGTACAAATGGATTTAAAGTTTACTAATGATTGCTTTTCGTTTCTTTCTTTTCTTGTTTTGCTGAAGTTTATCCTTTTGTAGTTCTTTTCAAGAAGGGCTTGGCTAACATTCTTCTGAATTCTTGCCAGTTTAACATATTTGGCTAATATTTCAATGAGTTTGTCTGTGTTTAAGGTTTTGATTCTTTTGTATTTCTTTGAGGACATTTTTGGCAATTAAGCCTTGAATGTTGCTGTGGACAAACCTAAAATTTTGCTCTCTCATATTTTATTTGAACTTTTTGCCGATGTGCCCAAAGGATTCCTTCCTGATTTTTGAACATCAGGGGTTCCTCAGGAAATGATTTAATGGCGATCATTTTATGGTCATTCTTCCTTGGATAAGATATCTTCATTTGTTATGGAGAATTGTCTTTAGTTTCTGGAATGTTTTTCTGAAATATGCCTTAAACATTTTTTTTCTTGTTCCCTTCTCCAGTTGTTTTTTTTTTTTCTCCAGGGAAGATTATGGGTATGTTGAATCACTTCTCTTTGTCTTCCACATCTATCAGTTCTCTCTCTGTTTAAAATCTTTTGCTTACTTTTCTCAGTTTTTCCCTCAGGTCTCTCATTTTCACTAGTGCATATTTCCTTTGAGCTACACCACACCTGTGGTGCCCCATTTGGCCTATTTTGATTATATTTTTATTAATTCTTCCATTTCCCCTGTCCTGTTTGCTCTCATTCTTTATTTCCTGCTGATGTCTTCATATAGCTTCCCTGAGCTCTTATAAATTCTCTTGTATTTTTGTCTATGGAGTCAGTTATTTCATGAAGTTTTGTTAGTTTATGACAATGTGCTTCTACAAACTTTTGATTTGTTGCATGTAACATTTCTTTGATGGATGTTCATTGGTCTTTTGTTTTCATTTTTTTCTTTTTTCTTGCAGCATCTTCTTCAAGGTCATTGTTATTGTTATTAGATGAGTTCTTGATGAACTGTCATGGTGCTGTTTGCAGGAGCCTCCTGTGGGCCAGCCAACGGTGCCATGTTGAATGCTAACCGGAATTCTCATGACCTGAGGGTGTGTGTGTGTGTGTGTGTGTGTGTGTGTGTGTGTGTGTGTGTGTGTGTTTGGTCGTGAACACGGAGGGGGCTCCTAGTGCAATCTATGTCACCTTCACCTTGCCTCAGTAGTAGACTGCTTCCTATAAATATGGCTGGCCTGTGTGGAATCTCATTTCATATCACAATGTGTCCAGGAAAGCTGTTCCAGCCAATCTGGATACTGTCTCTGTTGTTCCAAGAAAGTTGTTTCTGGTTTGTTACTGGGGAAATGTTTCTTCTCTGAAGTTCGCAGCCATGAACAGCCTCTCCAAGCATTTTCGCTGTCTTCTTTCTGACCTTCACTATAAGTTTGGCAACTCTTCCTCACATCTTGTGGTTTGGGGTTACAGATGTCTTCTAGTTTCTGTGGGGATAGAATCTACATTTTTGGGTGTGCTGCTTATTGCTTTTGGGTGAAATCCAAGAGGAAGCCTTTAAGTCAGGATTTCAGGACAGGAGATCTAAAACAAAAAACTCTAGTTTTTTATCTTTTCTATGCTAGCTAAACATTGTTACTTTTTAAAAATTTTGGTCACTTTTTAAAATTAATTTTTCAAATAGTGCTTAAGAATAACATAGTTTTGCAAACAACTTTTTATTTTAAAATCGGGAGTGATCACATTAGTTACAATGGATCACCAGGAAAGAAATGCTAGTCTCCTTTATTTTGATTATTCCTCAAGGAATCAGAGGTCAGAGGAAGTTAGTGGAGGTGAGTTTAGAATAGAGTGTGGGTTAGTATTTATACACAGGAGGCCTTTGGGTTTGTTAGATTTATTTACCTAGAAAACGGCATTGTATTCCTAGGCCTGCCAGTTCTGGTACCAAGTACCAATTGTGATGCCCCATTTATGATGTGCCAGCGTTCCTGAGATGTTCCCTGGGCATTCTTAGGATGCTGGTCTCAAAACTCTTGGCTGGATTTATGTTTGAATTAAACAGACTTTTCCCTGTACAGCAGCAGTCTGCATGCAAGTATGATAACAAAAAGAGAGTGTGGCATATTTTGTTCAAACCAATATCCAGAAGTAGAAATAGCAGAGGCATGAGGTCATTGGAGGACTAAAGAAATAGGGTTTGAAGGTTCCAAATATCTGCTAATCACTAACTCAGATTTTTAAATGCCAGGGTGCTAAAACTTAGAATGTATATTTATTTGAGGATCTTGGGCAAGAGGAAAAGAAAAGGGTTCAGTCCAGAGGATGAAGGGCCTTGGCTTTCTTAGGGTGGGACAAGGAGAAAAATGCATTTGTGGGAGGGTTCCTAGCCCCTTTGAGCTGGGTTGTCATGGGTTGCTATTTTTCAAATAGTGCTAAAGAATAACATAGTTTTGCAAACAACCTTTTACCTTAAAATTGGGAGTGATCACATTAGTCATAATGGATCACCAGGAAAGAAATGCTGGTCTCCTTTATTTTGACTATTCCTCTAGGAATCAGAAGTCAGAGGAAGTTAGTGGAGGTGAGTTCAGAATAGAGTGTGGATTAATATTTATACACAGGAGGCTTTTGGGTTTGTTAGATTTATTTACCTTCCTTCCTTCCTGCCATCAGCTCCCTGGCTGGGCATCGGAGCCACAGCTGGGCCCATGCCTCCTTGAATTGAATGGCGGTGAACAGGGACTGTTCATTCTGGGTGTAGGGAAGAAAAGGGCGGCATGAGAGGCACTCAAATAGGGAAAATGCAGAGGGGCTGGGAGTGGAGAAGCCAAGCTTGACTGATAGCATAGTTTTCTCTGGGGTTGCATTTAGTTTTAACCGTGGGACAATGAACAGAAAACATAGAATATGGAAGTAATTTAGCCTGGCTTGTGGAGATAATTTTGAGCACAGCTGACTTCATAATGAGTATATCACCACCCACATACGATTCACTGAGCCAGTATCGAGGATCTGTTTTCCACTTTGGTGTAAGGCCCGTGGGGACATCGTGGATGACCAAGGTCTGGTCTCACCTCTCAAGACTAATGGGTGTATGAACCAAAGCAGAGGTCACACAGCCGAACAGGTTACAAATAGATGCTTCACAAAAGTTTATTTGGGGCAGAAATGAGAAAGGCACTTATGTAAAAGAAGTGTGAAATCAGGGATTCAAAAAAAGGAGTGGTTTCAGAAAGGCTGGTCCGTAACTAGCATCTCCTTGTCACAGAACTCAATCTCAAAGAATTATTGAGGAATGAATAATAATCTTCAAAAGGCTTTTGGGGGAAGTTGGTGGAGAAGGTGTGTGGAAAGTAGTAAAACATGTTTCCTAGACAATCAGTATGTTCCTTACCTGATTTAAGGGCACACCCTTTTAGACCCCCTGGTGATTTGAGTCACTGGCTCAGGTCACTGATGGGACCCCATAGTTTCTGATCTGTTGACCTCAGGGCCAGCCCTCGTGGTTTGAGGTTTCAGTGAGAGGGAAGTGAGGAATTTACTGGGAAACTTCTGGGGACCTGACTCTTCAGGAGAAGGATGAGAATGAGTGGGGCACAAAAGCCCTACAAAATGGTCACAAACAGGATGGTTTTTCCTGAAGAGAAGAGCTGTCGGGTGACTTGTTTTCAAATGTGAGACATGTGCTCAGCTCAGGTGGCTCCTGGAGCCTGGAGCAGCACATGTACTCTGCCCCAGGCCTTTGTCCTCAAGTGCCCCTGGGGGTCTCTTCCCATTCCTCTTTCCTGTTCCTCTTTCCCTGTTGACTCTCAGGACTGGTCGTGGTGGTGCTTTCTGCTTTTGTGGTTCCACATGCACCCCCTTTTATTCATTCACACGGCTCTCACTACAGCAAGATGGACTCTGAACCTCTGTCCCAGATCTGGCACCACCTCCCTGATAGCCTGGGGCTGTCCTTTGGTAACCCTCACAAACTCACGCCTCCCCCTACTTTCTCCCTTCTGCTCCGATTTAAACTTTCTGATCGTGGTTAGACTTTCATCTTCGCCTCTCAGTAGCTAACCATTTATAACATCGGGTGATAAGAAAATCTACTTTTTTTCCCCACAGAAGTAGATCTCATAGTGTCACCTTTTGATTTCTGTGGCTGCTGCAGGTTGTCATCTCAAGCGTGCATTGTTGCAGTCGCTTTGTCATGGGCGCCCCAGTCCCCACCCTCCTTTCCCCACCATCTCTCTTTCCATATTGTATACCATCTTCAGGTTCATTTTTCTGAAATTCTTCTTTGTTATGTTGTTATTCTTACCCCAGTGGCTCCCTGCTGCTACAGGGTAAAGACCTTATTTCTCAGCTTGGCATTTAAAGTTCTCTATAGTCTGATTTCAGACTGTTTCCAAAATATGTCTCTGACTCTTTGGCACTGAGTCTCACTCTCCTTCCTAATGCTGTCCTGTTTCTGCCTCATGACTTTGTTGATGCTGTTCTTCTTCCTGGAATGCTTTTTCCTGGGTATCTCCTGTCTCTTTCCAAGGATTATCCAACGCTTAAGACCAAGTTGGGTCCAGTTTCCATCTTCTCCATGATGGAAGCCCTCTCCCCCTCTTAATCACTTGTCTCCTGTGGATGTCTCATCCTTTGTCTTCTAATGACACTTAACATGCAGCTATATGTAAATGGACTGGCGAGTGATCCAGTCACTCACTAAGCAGTCAATATTGACCTCCACTCTATGCAGGTGTTGTGCCCCTGTGGTTGTTGATGCAAAGAATCTCCAAGATTGGATTCCTGCTTTAGGGCCATCGTAGTGCCAAGGGACTTGATGCACGTGGGCTCAGCAACCATGGTATGGCTTTGACAGTCATGAGTGCAGAGAGGACAGCAGCACATGCACTCTGCCCAGGTGTCACAGATGTGACATTTGAACAGGATTTTAAAGCATTGGTAGAAGTTTCCAGGTAGAGAAAGAGGCCAAAGCCTTGAGCCACAGAGGGCCATGTGTGTGGAGTCCTGGAGCCCAACAGAGACAGGAGGAAGGGAAGGAGACGTGCAGGTGCCATGAGAGAAGAGTGGATGATCTGGGAAGGAAGGAAGAATGTCGAGTTTTTAAGAAAATAGCTTTGTTAACACTAGAAAGCAGTAAGTAGACTGGCTTCTTGGGAAAGGGGGAAATAGTTGGAGGGGTGGGTGGCGGGAAAGAACCGAAGGAGGAGGTTATGGTAATAGAAACAAGCAGTAGAAATTGAGAGAAAAGACCCTACTGTATGTTGTGTATGTCTTATTTTCGTAACCAGATTATAAGCTTGAGCACCACAGTGTGTGTTTTACCTGTTTATCTTTCTAATACCCACATCCCTTAGTATGTGACTGTGTCCGAAGAGGTAATTAATGGATGCTAACGATATGGCCTAGCTACTGTTTGTCATCTTCCCACCAGACCAACGTGTAAAAAGTAGTGCCTAGCCCATTGTAGATGCTGAATAATTAAGAGTGACTGTAAAAAAATGAGAAAAAATAAAGTATGCAGCAATATGCATAATATGCAAAAATAATAAAATATGCAAAAATAGTCACATGCCTTCCATGCTTAAAGATGACTTTGTAAGTGACTGAGCTGAAGCCTCCCTGTGTGCGGGAGAGGGAGCCCTTGCTTACCCTGGGAGGGTACAGAGAAGTTCCTGCAACAAAGGGGAGAAGATGACAAATTGCTTGGGTTTCGAATGAGGCTTAGGTCACGCTGGTGCTGTGGGAAAGATGCAAAGAATTGCACCAAGCAAAGGTCAGAAAAAGTTTACTTAGAAGGTAGATCAGAGAAAAAGGGGGGATCAACCTCTCCAAGACTAGAGAGAGAGCGCGACGCTTAAGGGACTTTTGGCGGCAAATGCTTGAGGTTGAAAACCCCCTTTTAGTGGGAGCAGGTTGCCATGGTGATGGGGTGGTGGTGGTCTGTGTCATGTCACCAGGAAAGGAGCAGGTAAGCATAGGAGCTGTCGCCATGGTAGTGGGGTGGTGATCTGTGCCATGTTGATCGTGAAGGGCTGCTCATAATAGATTAGGTCAGCTTGGCTCTTTATGGCAGGAAGACAGATACTTTGGATAAGAGGGCAGTTAGTACAAGGCCTGCTTGGGAGTTGTAAGACAATTATCAGTAACTACCTCCAGGAAACCGGTTTTGTTTCTTGTTTAATGATTATAAAGGTGGGCTGAAGTACGCTGCTGAAAAAGCATGATAAAGCTAAGCAGTGTTAAAATGGCTGCCATTCTCACTTAAGTTACTCCATTTTGAATTTTCACCTTTTCAAGGCTTCTCTTCTGATGTGCTTTTCTCTCTCTCACTGTCTCCTGCAGATATCCTATAGGCTACTTTCATCATGGGAGAAATAGAACAGAGGCCAACCCCAGGATCACGACTGGGGGCCCCGGAGAATTCGGGGATCAGTACCTTGGAACGTGGACAGAAGCCACCCCCAACACCTTCAGGAAAGCTCATGTCC
Organism: Carlito syrichta; assembly: GCF_000164805.1. Taxonomy (NCBI): domain Eukaryota; kingdom Metazoa; phylum Chordata; class Mammalia; order Primates; family Tarsiidae; genus Carlito; species Carlito syrichta. The sequence continues at coordinate 453,044 of NW_007259943.1, read as the reverse complement.
ATCAAAATCCAGATGCTGGATGACACCCAGGAGGCTTTTGAAGTTCCAGTAAGTTGGGGGTGTATCTGTGGACCCAAGTGTGTGGGTGGCCTTGGGCCCGGGGGTGGGTCGCCTCATTCCCATGTTCAGTGACACCAGGTGACTGCGGGCCTGTGTGTTTAGCACCTCCCTCCCCGGCAGCCCCATTGTCCCTTTCTGGTTCTGAACTCTCAGGTTTTTACATTTATGCATGGTCCATCTATAGGATGATATCAGTGGGCTGGCCACTCAAATTTTGCTGTGACCTCCCATACACAAATGTATATATCATGTATGTGCACTTGTTATATCTATACACAAGTGTATAAGTTTAGTGTGAGGGACGCATGGTCTTGTGGATGAATCCCGATTTAATTTGCTTATCACAGGCAGTTTCTTGCTCACATTGGGATGTGTGTGTGTGTGCGTCCTACTTAACCTGTTGTGGGCTGCAACCAGACGGTGGCTTTGGGGGCAGTGAAAGAATTCACCAAGTCAGATTAGAGTAGAAAAACAGGTTTACTGAGTGGGCCACAAGGGGACAGTGGGCAGGACAGCCCTATCTGTAAGGGAGCTGTCTACACTGTGCCAATTCCTTGAGATGTGTTCACAGCCGAGCTGACCTCCTTTTAGTGAGAGTTAGGATTCCCAGCATGCATTAGCGTTCCCACCATGCAGATGAGGCAATTCTGATTGGCTAATGTTCAACTTTGCTTCATCAGTTGAAGGTTAGCACAAGGTGACTCACACGTGACTCATGTCCAGACGACAGGCAGGAGAAATCCCGACAAAGCCAGCAAGGAACTGCATGTGTGTTTTCTGTCAGGAAGTCAGGAGAGACAACCTCCGTGGCCTCAGTATGTGAGATGTGAGAGTGTAGAAAAGCCCCAGTCCACATGCCCTGTGTGAAAGCCCCGGAGATGAAGAGGCCCACCGCCACCGCAGGGCCAGGGCAGGAACAGCCTGTGGTCAGGAGCAGGGCAGGGGAGGAGCCTGGGCTGCTCTCAAGGGTCACAGCCCCTCACCCTTTCACTCTGGTGCTTCTACTGTTTTCTCCTCCCCTGTCCTCCTCCTCCTCCCCCTCAATCAGCCCCTGCTGGAGGGTGGGGAGCCTCCACCTGTTTTGAGCATGTCGTGTTCCCTGGGCAGGAAGGGAAGGTGCGCGGGGCTGGTTGGAGCTGTGAGTGTACTTCCCCATGTGTCAGCTCGGTCTGGAGAACTCTCAGCATACCTCGGATCAAGTATTTGTGTTTTCTGTCTTGGGTACCAAATTCTCCATCTAACATTATTTATGAATGGAGAAAATAACTCTCACCAGGTGCAGTGGCTCACGCCTGTAATCCCAACATTTTAGGAGGTGAAGGCAAGAGGATTGCCTGAGCCCAGGGATTCGAGACCAGCCTGGGCAACTTGGTGAGACCTGGTCTCTACAATAAATCAAAAAATTAGCTGGGCATGGTGGCACTCGCCTGTGGTTCCAGCTGCTTGGAAGGCTGAGGTGGAAGGATCACCTGAGCCCAGCAGAAGGAGGCTGCAGTGACCATGAGAGTGCCGCTGCACTCCAGCCTGGGTGACAGTAGGACTCCGACTTGAAAAGAAAAGAAAAGAACTCAATTCCAAGCAGCCGACACCTTGCGAACATGCCTGTTTTTAACGTGGAGACAAACTTTGTCTATTATTCCCCATGGCTGGAGAGACTGGCACTTAATAGTCAGTGTGAACGTTTGATAACCATTCATTTAATCATTTATGGGGTGTGATTCAGTCAGTTATATTTATTTTGAAGAACATTGTTAAGAGAGTGTGAATTAGCATTAAATATCTCAGGGAAAGATAACCCAGAATAGCTATGTTTACAACCGCCATTTTATTGCACACTCACTGGGTCTAATCTTCTTGTCATATCCAAGAAGGACTTGGGAACGTCTTTAAGTTCTGGGGAACAAAGCCCTTGCTCATCTAATGAAATTGCAGGATATGTGGAAGGGGACACTGCCATCCTGTTAGAATGAGACCTTCTGGGACATGACACCCATACCTGGCCCCCTCACCTCCCAGGTTTTCTTTTTTTTTTTGTCTTTGTGGCCAGACTGGTTGAGTGAGGTGTTTAGTGTCAGCATTTCCTGCTTGGGTACTGTTAAGGACTCCTGAGCAATGCGTTCTGTTAGATGGTGTTCCTGTGAGCAGTGTGGACCGAGGACCTGGATGCTGCTGTTGTGTGCACGGACTGTGGGGGTCATGAAACCAAAGCATGTCAACTCCATTCCTAGTTATGATTTAGTTGGGAACTCTACAGGAACTCCCTGCCTAATACGCAGTAATAAAAGTGTGAGTGTTTTTATCTTTTAAAATTATTTTTCTTTGTGACTTCTTTTTTCTGAGTTGGGGTCTCACTCTATCACCCAGGCTGGAGTGCAGTGGCATGATCACTGCAGCCTCAACCTCTTGGACTCAGGCTATCCTCCTACCTCAGCCTCCCAAGTAGCTGGGACTCCAGGCAGATACCACCATAACTCATTTTTTGACTGTTTTTTTGGTAGAGATGAGGTCTTACCGTGTTGCCTAGGTTGCTCTTAAACTCCTGGGCTCAAGTGATCCTCCAACCTCGGCCTCCCAAAGTGCTGCAATTACAGGCATGAGCCACTGCATCCAGCTCTCTTTGTGGTTTTGAATGGCTGTGCTCGGCGTCTGTAACCCTTTTGTCTGGAAGGAACCTTTCTCATGCCCCTGATGAATTCCTATGCATCCTTAAAGGCTCTACCAGTTTTACCTGGATGCCTACTCCCTCAGTCAGTGGCTGCGGCTTTTTCTTCCCCTTTGCAGACCTCTTTGCTCATACTATCAGCGTAGAGCTGAAGTGTCTGGGTTCAAATCCCAGCTTTTCCTACTGACAGTTGCTCAGCTTGGACAAGTTATTTCAACTCTCTGTTTCTGTTTTCTTCTCTGTAAAATGAGGCTAATAATAAACCCTATTTTATACTATATGAGAATTTTTAAAAAGTTGACACAAATAAAGTGTTCAGAACAATTCTTGACACATACTAAGAGTTTAAAACACATGAAAAGTAGTATTGATATGTATTTGCTACTACACTGCCAGCTTCTTGGTGCAAGGACCTGCCTGTTATTTCATGCTCTCTCTCATTTCTTCCTTTCTTCTTTTTAATTTAATTAATTAGTTTGTTTTTATTTTTTTAAGCTGGAGTCTTACTCCATTGCCCAGGATGGAGTGCAGTGGCATGCTCACAGCCACCCCAGTGTCGACCTGCTAGGCTCTGGCGAACCTTCCACTTCAGCCTTCCAAGTAGCTGGAACTAGGTGCGCACTACCATGCCCGGCTAATTTTTTAAAAATTTACTGTAGAGACGAGGTCTCACCATGTTGCCCAGGTTGGTCTTGATCTTGCAGGCTCAGGCAGTCCTCTCACCTTGGTCTCCCAAAGTACTGGGATTATAGGCTTGAGCCAATGCGCCTGGCCATTTTTTTTAATTTTAAAGATGTAGGGTATAATTCAAGATTAGGTACATAGGTGATCATTGTGCAGGTGAAGTTTGGGCCTCCCATTGGTCTTCACTTCGCCTGGTTTGGCATCAGGTACCTTATTAGTTATTTGTGCTCCCCTCTCCCTCCTTCCCTTGGCAGTGACCTGCTACTGCTAATCTCTTTCTTGTAGTATTATGATAACAGTTCAGGGTTCTCTTATGTGAGAACATGTGGTACTCAGTTCTTTGTTTCTGTGATAGATCACTGAGTATCATAGACCCTAAATACATCGAAGTTACTGCGAAGTCCATAATTTTGTTCTTTATGGCTGCATAATATTCCATCATGTATATTTAATCACATTTTTAAAATCCAGTCCACTTTCAATGGGCAGCACAGTTGGTTCCATGTTTTTGCTATTGTGAATGGCGCTGGAATAAGCATGCATGTGCAGGTATCTTTTTTGTAGAATGATTTGAGTTCTTCCGGGTATATTCCTGGATTGCAAGGTCATATGGAAGGTTGATTTTTAGATGTTTTAGAAGTCACCACACTGTTTTCCACAGAGGTTATACTAGTTTACACTCCCAACAATAGTGTAGAAGCATTCCCTTTTTTCTGCATCCTCTCCAGTGTTGGTTTTTATTTTTTATTTTTTTGAGTTGGAGTCTCTCTCCGTTGCCCAGGCTGGAGTGCAGTGGCATACTCACGGCCACCCCAGTGTCAACCTGCTGCACTCCAGCAATCCTTGCGCCTCAGCCTTCCAAGTAGCCGGTACTACAGGCACGTGCTACCACACCTAGCTAATTTTTGATTTTTTTAATTGTAGAGATGAGGTCTCACCAAGTTACCCGGGCTGGTCTGGAACCCACGGGCTCAGGAAGTCCATTCGCCTCAGTCTCCCTCAGCTGGGGTTACAGGCTGAGCAACCAAACCTTGCCGTCTGTTGTTTTTTGAGTTATTTAATGATGGCCATCCTGACTGGAGTTAGGTGGTATCTCAGTGTGATTTCGATTTGTATTTCTGATTAGTGAGGCCGAGCATTTTTTCATGTATCTGTTGACTGCTCATATGTCTCCTTTTGAGACGTTCCTATTCCCATCCTTTGCCTACATTTTAATAAGGCTGTTTGTTTTTTTCCTTTTGGCACATTTGAGTTCCCTGTAGATCCTGAATGTTAGGCCTTTGTCAGATATACACTTAGCAAATATTTTTTCCTAGTCTGTGGGCTGTCTCCCTGCTCTCTTGATGGTTTCTTTAGCTTTGCAGAAGCTTTCAGTTTGATGAGGTCCCAACTTATCTATCTTATTTCTTATGGCATGGGTGTTTGGGGTTTTGATCAGGAATTGGTTGCCTATTCCAATGTCTGTAAGGGTGTCTCCTGTGTTTTCTAAGATTCTTATAGTTTGAGGTTTTATGTTTAGGTCCTTGATCCATTTAGAGTTGATTTTTGTGTATGGTGATAGGTAGGGGTCCTGTTTCAGTCTTCTGCATGTGGTCAGCTAGTTTTCCCAGCATCATTTACTGAAGAGCTTCTCCTCTCGCCAGTGGTTGTTGGTGGAGACTTTGTCGAAGATGAGTTGGTTGAGAAATTAAGGTTTTGCTTCTGGAATCTCTATCCTGTTTCATTGGTCCGTATGCCCGTTCTTGTACCAGTACCAGGCTGATTTGATTATTGTAACCTTATACTAACGTTTAAAGTCTGGAAGTTTGATTCCTCCTGCTTTGTTTCTTTTGCTGAGGATTGTTATGGCTATTTGTGGTTGTTTATGTTTCCTTGCGAATTTCTGTATTGTCATTTCTGAGAAGAATGATATTGGTAATTTAATGGGTATTGTATTAAATCTGTAGATTGCCTTGGGTAGGATGGACATCTTAACAATGTTGATTCTTCCTATCCATGAGCATGGAATGTTTTTCCATTTGTTTGTGCCTTTGATTTCTTTGAGTAGTGTTTTGTAGTTTTCATTGTAAAGGTCTTTCACTTCTCTGGTTAGGAAGATGCCGAGGTATTTCATTTTTTTGTATGTGGCTGTTGTGAATGGGGTTGTGCTTTTTATTTGGTTCTGTTTGTTGTTGGTGTATAAAAATGCGACTGTCTTTGCACGTTGATTTTATATCTTCTTTTTTTCTTAGATTCTTGCTCTGCCACTCAGGCTGGAGTGCAGTGGCGTGATAACTCATCGCAACTTTGAACTTCTTGTCTCAAGCAATCTTCCCACCTCAGTCTCCTGAGTAGATGGGATTACTGGCATGTGCCACCACATCCAGCGAGTTCATTTTTATTTTTGTAGAGACAAGGTCTCAGTATGTTGTACAGTCTGGCATTGAATTCCTGGGCCCATGCTAATCCTCTTGCCTCATCCTCCTAAAGTACTGGGATTACAGATCTAGGTCTCTGTGCCTGAGCTGCCTTTTATTCCATATCCTCAGCATTGAGCATATCGCCTGGCATGTAGTAGGTGCTAATTAAACATTTGCTGACTGAATGTTAGAGTGAGTTTATTTTCCAAGTAGCATGATATGCCATTGTTAATTTTCACAATGCCTCAACCTTTCATATTTTACTTCAAATTTTTTAGTTTGGTCAGAATATTCTCTTAACTCCTGGGCAACAGATGTATTTCTTAACTGACTGTAGAAAGCCGTGTGTCAGCATATATTTATTGACTGAGCTGATTCCAAATTGCTACCTTGTGCTCTTTAAGAACTGCCACGGCCAGACCATCCCGCAGCTGGGAGGCATCAGGGCTGGCTGTGGTGACTCAGTCATCAGGGATTGGGAGAGAGGGCCTGCAGGATTGGGCGAGACACCGCTTCCCAGAACTGCTTCAAAACCTTGCTCCAGAACTTTTTGCGGAGAATTTATCAAGGCCAAGTGTCTGACCCTGGAAGGGTCCTCCTTGCTCACACGTGACCCCTCCTTTGATGGGCTGCCTCAAGTGAATGAATTCTCATGGCTCAGTCGCATTTGCCACGCAGATGAGCTGGGCACATGGCCAGAAGTCCCTGCAATTTCCTTTGGGGACGACCGTGTCTGCCCCTGGAGACTGAATTTCCTGGGCCTTTGCTTATTACTTTTGTTTTAAAATATGGATACAGGCAGGGTAGGATTTTTAAATGCAAATCCCACGGACACTTCCTGACACAAAGACCCAAACCATACTCTCCATGGTTTTCTCCATTGTTATTTATAGCCTTAAAAATGTTTATTATTATTTAAGGTCAGGCACTGTGGCTCACGCCTGTAATCCCTGGGAGGCCGAGGTGGGAGGATTGCTTGAGCCCAGGGGCTCCAGACCAGCCTGGGCAACATAGTGAGACCTCATCTCTTAAAAAAAAAATTGCTGGGCATGGTGGCTAGGCTAGAGTCACAGCTAGTTGGGAAGCCGAAGAGAGATGATCACTTAAGCTTAGGAATTTGAGGCTGCGGTGAACTGTCATTGTGTCACTGTATTTCCGCTTCAGTGACAGAGGGAGATCCCGTCTGAAAAAGGAAAAAATTTATTCTTATTGATGACTTTAACCTTTTGGAAGGCCTTGGCCATGTGCTCCCAGTGTTTTCCATTCTGTAACCAGTTGCACGATCCCCTTTGCTGTTGAACTTGGACAGTCTTTTCCACTATTTCCTCTGCATAGTCAAAAGATCAAAAACAATATTAATAGTAAATTATTGCATGGTTTTTTTTTTTTTTTTTTGAGTTGGAGTCTCACTCTGTCACCCAGACTGGAGTGCAGTGACCGTTCCCGGCCACCGCAGCCTCGACCTGCTGGGCTCCGGCGATCCTTCCGCCTCAGCCTTCCAAGTAACTGGAACTACAGGTGTGCGCTACCACACCCGGCTCATTTTGATTTATTGTAGAGATGAGGTCTCGCCAAGTTGCCCGGGCGGGTCTCGAACCCGCAGGCTTAGGCAGTCCACTCACCTCAGCCTCCCAAAGGCGTGGGATTACAGGCTGAGCCACTGAGCCCGGCTTGCATGGCATTTTATCATCTTTATGTGGAAGATGCCGTGCGAGTAAGTCTCACCTTATAGTTTGTGATACCACAGCTTTCTCTTCCAACCAGAGGTTAGAAAGCAGGGCGGCTCCCCGGCATCTGAGAAAGTAATATGACTTCCCCCCAACCCTCCTCCCCCACCTCCCCAGAAGGTCCCTGAGAGGGTTCTATGTGTCTTGTCCTCATGACCCCGCCGGTAAACAAACCCTGTTTCTGTTGACATTAGCAGGAAGAAGCAGATGCCTTCTTCGCCGAGTGTTTTTTCAGTTTGTGTATTTTTATTAGCAGTATCACCGTAGGATGCATAGAGGAGAGAAGGTGGAACAACCCTGGCAAAAGATGTTCACAGGTGGCTAAAAGACACCTAGTGTCTGTTAAAAGGTTAGCAGGAGTGACCAGCTACAGGCAGGTGGATGGAGGTAGAAGCCCAGAGGCCCCAAGGGAAGCAGTGACAGGAGGTGGTTGTGGCAGGAAGAACTCAGCCTCGAGGAAGCCATTGCAGGAAATAGTCCTTGGAACTGACTCATACTGGTGTCTTGGTGTTGCTTTACTCAGAAGCTTTTATAGCTCCTGCAGTTTCTGTGGTGTTTATCCTTTGAGGATAAAGGGTGAGTTTCTTAGTTTAGGGAGCCTGGGATAGAGTAGGACTCTGCGTGCCTCCAAGATGCTGGAACTTCTGTAGTCCTTCTCAACCACAGTCCTCAATGTCTGCCTTCTGTGTTAGCATCACGTGCCAGAAAATTCTGTGTACTTTCTTGCTTAGTTTTGGCCTCCTGCAGGTAGGATGGGAGCTCCCTGGGGAGAGGCAGGGCCTCCTTTATTCTTATTCACCATCCCGTTTTGTGCCTGAGCAGTGCCTGGTATCCACCCAGTAGATGCTCAGTGTGGACTGGTCACCCTTCTGCTCAGTCTCTCGACTCAAAGAGCTGTGGGAGGTGATTAGTGCTGCCCCAGTGTTGCCAGTGAAGGAACCCATGGAAAGGGCTTTCAGGTCACTTCTTCACATCTGCATGGCATTAAGGTAGGGCTGGGTTGGAGCCCAGCTCGCAGGATCCTCATTTTATCCACTTACCCTTGGGGAAGCCCTGGGCTTCCATTGTCTTGCTCTGTCGGAGTGTTTTCGACTTTCCTGCTACTCCCAAACAGGGGTCTCTGTCTCAGCGGGCCCACCTCCCCAACACCCCTACATCTTCACCTCTGTGCTGTCCCTTTTCCAAACACCTGCCCCGTCCTCATATTTACTGAAATCCCACCCACTGCCAGGTCTCTCCCAGATCCTCGCTCCAGGCCAGCTCTCTTCCCTCTCAGGACTTGTTATCTTACCTCTAACTACATTTTGAAGCGTGGTCTGTCATCTTGCCTCTCGTCAATTATTCCTGGTACCAAGCCTCAGTTTCCTTATCTGTAGAATGAGGCGCTTGGCGGATTATATTAGAAGTCCCTTATCTGCTTTCCTTTTTGGAAGTCGAGGTTCTGTGTTGACACCCTTGTTGATGAATTGACTTTTTTGTGACTATCTGTGCATTCCCTAGACAGATGGTAAGCTGTCTTTGAGAGAGAGATTTAAAAAAAAAAAAAAAATCAGGGTTTCACTCTGTCACTCAGACTGGAGGGCGGTGACACACTTGTGGCCCACCTCAGCCTCTGCCTCCTGGGCTCAGGTGATCCTTCTACCTCTGCCTCCTGAGTAGCTGGGAATACAGGCATGCATCACCATACCTGGCTAGATTTTTGTAGAGATGAGGTCTCACTCTGTTGCCTAGGCTGGTTTTGAACTCCTGGGTTCAGGTGATCTTCCTACCTCACCCTCCCAAAATGCTGGGATTACAGGCGTGAGCCACCACGCCTGGCCAAAAAAGAGATTTTAATCTTAAAAAACAAACTCCAAAACCCCCAAAGGCTGATCACACACAGTAGGTACTGTGTACTATGTACCTACTAAGTGCTAAAAAATAAATACATGATAAGGGGAGTCAGCAGGCCACGATTTATGTGTCATGTGCTACTCACAGAGCCTTAGGAAGTGTTGATTTCCTTACGTGTGTGGGGTGGTTACTACATAAAGCTCACTGAATTACACAGGGCTGAACTCCATGCCACATGACAGTGGGAGACAGAAGGTGGAAAGAAATAAGATATTTTTCTGATAACACACTATTTGAAAATTCAACAAGTTTGTTGAAATCAGACCTCTAACATTTTTTGGGAAAATGATTAGTTTCCATGTCATAATAAAAAACCACCAAGATTTTTTTCCCTGGTGTCAAAGTTTCCTGTGTTATCTCAGAGATCTAATTAGGAGTGTTATAAATTCAGCCCTTAAATGATTAAACATTGATTTCACTTTATTACCTTTTGAAATGAAATGGTTCTTTCATTCTTCTCGTTTTCACGGGGTTTGACATCAATTGAGAGCCTGTTCTCCCAAGTGCTGTGGTTCAGGGAAAGGGCTCTGCTGGTGCTGGAATTTTAAAGCTGTCTTCATAAGCTTGATCTCAGAAAAAGGGATGGAGAGGTTTGAAAAGAAGTTTGTCCTTTCAGGAAGTTCAGCGTCTCCTCTTCTTGGCCCTCTAGTTGACATCAGGAAGAGCCAAGGCCCACAGCTCCTCTAATAGCAACTGCGCTTTTGTGGAAACGTGTTCTTCTTTTGTCATTTTTATTTTTAATGAATTTTGTTTCCCTTTTTTATTTCTCTTTCGGCCACCTTAGAGTATGTGCCCTTTTTGGTAAGTGGATGAAAGTCTTGTTCTTTTTCTTTTATCCCCACAAAGAGAAATATGCATTGAATGAAAGACTTTGGGGATGGGGAGATGCAATTCTTTCTTTCTTTCTTTTTTTTTGTAAGTGTTGTGCTTCCTGACCAGGCCTGGTGGCTCACACCTGTAATTCCAGCACTTTGGAAGGCTGAGGTGGGAGAATTGCTTGAGGCCCGGAGTTCACGATCAGCCTGGGCAATACAGTGAGACCTCCTGTCTCTACAGTCAATCAATCAGTTAATCAATCAATGAGCCGTGTGTGTGCAATCCCAGTTACTCAGGAAGGTGAGGCTGGAGGATTGCCTGAGCCCATGAAGTTGAGGCAGCCACTGATCATGCCACTGCACTCCAGCATGGGTGACAGAGCGAGATTCTGTTAGTAATAATAATGATGCTGCTGCTGCTTCCTGTCCTGGGATCACAAGTCCCTGGCAGTGGAGCTGTCCTCAGTTGATCTGATTGTAGTGATCATGGAAGGAAGGTGTTTAGATTTCAGGGCTACTTTATTTTATTTTTTTGTCCTAAATGCTTCACACATGAGAGGTGGAAGTGGAGGGGAAGGGGGAGATTAGGCCCCAATACGGTTGAACTGGCCCTCTCAGACCAGGAGGGAGGCCTGTGTGCCCAGAGCTGCACTCCCTGCCTCTTGAGCAACTGTGCTTTCAGCCAGAGAGAGAGGAGGAAATTTCACATGTTCACTCAGCTTTTTAAAAACAAATCAGCATTTCTTTCTCCTTATCACTGTTGCTTTTGGCTTCTTTTATTAGCAAAGTTTTAAGTATTTCAGTCCCCTTTGCTTTGCATGGTCATTTCTGTGTTTCATTTAACTTTGAATGATAAATAGTGCTTGTCTGGGTCTAGCCTCATGAGATTAAATTTAAAGGCTATTTTAATGGATTAAAAAAATTTTTTTTCATAAATCATTTGAGCCAAATGCTGTTTAGCCTTCCTTTCTAGTGCCTTAGAAGCAGAGCGTAGGCTGAAATGTTGGCTGAAATGTTTGTGTGTGCTCCTTTCAACTTTACTTAAGACTCTCATGATCAAAGTCAGCTCTGTGGCTCAGAAATGAGCGTAGCAGTTCCTTAACAGCTGTTTGCTATTTTCTCCCTGAAAAAAAGAATCACTCAGTAGAACCTAATAAATAAAAACCATAAACTAATTGAGAATGTCCGTATTGACATAAAAATGGTCCATATTCTGAGAAAATGTAGGAAGTCTGAGAAGCTGCCTTTGTTTCTCTCTCTCTTTCAAATGGAAACAATAAATATTATTAATTATAAGAAACTGGCTGGGCTTGGTGGCTCATGTCTGTGATCTTAGTACTTTGGAAGGCTGAGGTGGGAGGATCACTTGACCAGCCTAGACGACATAGCAAGACCTTGTCTTTACAAAAACAAAACAAAACAAATCAGAAAAATTAGCTGGGTGGTGCGCTTGTAGTCCCAGCTACTCAGGAGGCTGAAGTGGAAAGATCACCTGATCCCAGGAGGTCGAGGCTTGTAGTAGCTGTGATCATGCCACTGCTTCACTCCAGCCTGAGTGTCTTTTTGACCCTGACTCAAAAAGAAAAAGAAAAAAAAAAAAAGAAATAGAGTGGTTAGAGGGGCCATCCAGGCCTTTGGATCTGGCCTCCTCATTTCCCAGCTGTGTGACTCTTTGTGTGTTACTGACCATTCTTTTTTTTTTTTTTGAGTTGGAGTCTCACTCCTTCGCCTAGACTGGAGTGCAGTGGCACGTTCACGACCACCCCAGCGTCGACTTGCTGAGCTCCAGCGATCTTTCTGCCTCAGCCTTCCAAGGATCCAGAACTATAGGCGTGCACTATCATGCCCGCCTAATTTTTGTTTTTTTTTTATTGTAGAGATGAGGTCTCGCCAAGTTGCCCAGCCCGGTCTCGAACCCACAGACTCAGGCAATCCATTTGCCCCAGCCTCCCAAAATGCTGGAATTACAGGCTGAGCCACTGAGCCTGGTTGCTGACCATTTTTAATCTGTTTCCTCATCTCTATGCATGGAGAAGACCCACTTCCTGAGGCTCAGGTGGATTACCTTCTGTAAAAGCACCTGCAGAGGACAAGCATTAGGCTCCTATGACAGTCTGTCTTCTTCCTTCCTTTCATTCCGAACTTTAGTTTCCTTCATGTTCTTTAACAGAATTGAGACCCTGCCTTCACCGTAGAGCTGTTGACTGGATCAATTGGAAAGCCAGCAAGCACATGAAAAGTGGTTTAGGATCAAAAGTCATGTACTTGTATCAGATGGAATCATTCCTCTCTCTCTCTCTCTCTAGCTTTCTGTGTAGTGTCTCATGAGACTGGAGCTTTCTTTGGAGGGTAAATCATTACCTAAGCCAGATTTGTGTCCCTGGTGGCTTTCGGGAGGCCCATAAGAATTGAGTGCTGGCTGGACAGGTACCATGAAGCCTCCATTTCTGCCGAGTGCATTTACTGCCTTTTTGTGAACTTACCTGCAGCTTCTCTGGGCTCCAGTCCAATCAGCTTCAACATGGAAGAGAGTGTTATTTTAGCTCAGAAATTTTACATGCATTCTGACCTTGCTGATTTCTTGGTGTCCTTTACTTTCTTAGCCTCAAAACGTCCCCATTTTCCTAGAGCCAGGGTGTTCCTGGGAGAAGCATGCATCCCTCTAGCATAGACTTGGACAAGTGGTTTCAAGGTAGACACCGATTTCAAGCCCCTCGGGGCAGGCCTTCGCAATGTGGCTTGGTGGGTTCATTCTAAGGGAGCACTCGGTTGACTGGACATTCCTGTATTAGAATGTAAATGTGAGACATGGGACATACAATCACAGTGATTTGTACAAATTATCTGTGGTGTTTTATCCCTCAGTTATTCCATCACTTCGAACGTTTGAGTTGGACGTACCGGTTTTAACTCATCGAAAGATATGGAGCAATGCTATCAATTTGAGATTTCTCATCTGTAGATAGAACGATTACGCAAAAGAGCAATTCTCAAAGCCTTTAGTATTTTGTCATTTTGAGCGGGAGCCTTATGGGTCTCTGTTTCCTTATTTTAAATAAATAGGAAGTTGGACCAGATACCTACAATGGAATCCTGTGGCTCTGGTATTATTTTGTGGAATTTGATCTGGCAAACACGATATGGCTTCCACAAATGTTTATAAACATGGTGGGCAAGGTGCTGCTGGTGATAAGAACATGAATAAGAATAATAACTACCCTTTAAAAAAATCCCTTGCTGTGTGCCAGATGCTGTGCCAAGTCTCTCGATACCCTATCTCATTTATTGTTAGTTAGCAAGCCTAAGAGGTAGGTGTAAATAACGTCGACTAGGTTCACAGGGCGTGGGTGACTTGGTGTGGGTCAGATGACTGGGGAGAAGGAGCCGGGGTCCCAGCCCTAAGCCTGTGTTGCACCTGCTTGGCAAGATGGTCTGGGCCATAAGGAGCCGGAGGGTATTATGGCATGCCAGTAGTGCTGGCACCTGTGATGGGTGCCAGGGAAAGCCGCTTTTGAATGGGGAGGACAGATCGAACACGGCTGAGTCTGCAGGGGGAAAGCCCAGTGACTAGAGGCCTTGGCAGTGTCGTGTACACATGGTGGTGACTGATAAGGGCCTGATCCCTGCAGATGGAATGTCAGGAGCTGACAGATATGAGAGAAATCCAGGAGGTAGAATTGATTGGGCTTGGCAGCTGATGGGACGGGAGCAGGAGATGCCTGAGGTGGGAGAACACACATGGACCTCAAGTTTACAACCGGGGTGGCTCTGCGCTGCCCCCAAGGACGAGGGAGTCAACCGGCACAGACCTTTCTACAACAAAAGTTTTACTGAAATAATGTCTTTGACATGAAAAGAACGTTGCGAATGTTGCTTATAAGAGGCATTGCTTGCCCGGGCATGTGGCTCGTGCCTATAATCCCAGCACTTTCGGAGGCTGAGGTGGGAGGATTGCCTGAGCTCACGTGTTCGAGACCAGCCCGGGCAACTTGGCGAGACCTCATCTCTACAATAAATCAAAAAATTAGCCAGTTGTGGAAATGGATGCCTGTAATTCCAGCTACTTGGAAGGCTGAGGCGGAAGGATCACCTGAATCCAGCAGGTCGAGGCTGCGGTGACTGTGTGCGTGTCACTATCCTCCAGCCTGGGCGACAGGGTGAGAACTCCAATTCAAAAAAAAAAAAAGGCATTGCTTTACTTTTTAATCACAAAGAAGAACCTGTGGCTCTGAAATTAACTCCTAAGATTCCTAGCAATTATGCAAATAGTACAAACTGGAAGTAACAAATGAAAATTGATTACGCAGTTTCAGTTGATGTTAGGAAAATCATATTTACTCAGCATTCCAATTTCCTCATCACCCCGGAAGCTCCTCTGGGGTTCAGCTTGCCACATCTAGGTGAAGACCGAGCCGGGAAAGCTTTTAGATCCAGCATTTTCGCAGGACTGTGATCAGAAGCAATGGAAAGGAACCAGTGGTTGCTTTCCTTAGTTTGTTGTGTAGTTGGTTTGTTTTGTTTCATTTTGTTTTGAGTCAGAGTCTCACCCTGTTGCCCAGGCTGGAGTGCAGTGGCATGATCACAGCCACGACAGCCTGAACCTCCCGGACTCAGGCAATCCTTCTGCCTCAGCTTTTCCTGCAGCTGGGACTACAAGTGCGTACCACCATGCCTGGCTCATTGTTTGACTTATTGTGGAGACAAGGTCTCGCCAAGTTGCCCAGGCTGGTCTCAAAACTTCTGAGCTCAGGCAATCCTCTTGCCTTGACCTCCCCAAGTACTGGGATTACAGGTGTGAGCCACTGCACCCGGCTTAGTTTTGACATCATTTACTTATGACTTGAACTGTAAAGTGCATTTGGCCCTTGTCCCATCTTCTGGCTACCATTTGTCATGTGTATTTCCATCAGCAAACAGAGCTCCGTGCTCCATTACCTTTGATCTAGACATAAGACTGAACATCTAAGCATCAGAAAGCAAGACCACAGCACATTTGTAGAGGTGTCGGGAATCACGACATTTCCTTTTTTTATGGTTAAGCACCGAATTCATTTCCTAGGGCTGCCATAATAAAGTGCTAATAACTGGGTGGCAGTTATTTTCTCAGCTCTGGAGGGGTGGGGCACACAGAGCTCAGCCCATCTCTTCCTTCCACCCCTCTTCTGTCGGGTCCTCCCATCCTCTGACCCCAACCAGAAGCTCAAGCGCATGGGAGCCAAGACAGACAGTCTGAGGAGGTCAACCTAGAAGGACAGTAAGAGAACGGGCAGAACATGCCCTCTGGCTGGAGATGACTAAGACTTCTGCCTCACATGAGGGCCACAAGGCATGGGCTCCCTCCACTCCTGCCTCAATACCCTAAACCTCTCTCTTCCTCTGCCTTCACTTCTGTCCCTGTAATCTTGGACCAAGGTTCCTCCTGACACCTACTGACCCCTCCATCCTTCTTTGCTTCTCCTACAGGACCTGGGCCCATGTGGCAGCCACCTACAAGAATACCTTGTATTCACATATAAGTCCCAGTATTCACAGACATGCTGTTAGTCGATTTTCAGACAATCTATCAGTAGAATTCAAATGACAAAGAAAAAGAAGACAGGTTTCTGTAGTAGTTACAGCATACATGGAATATAAGAGTTGAAACAAAACTCAGATGTTACTGTTAGCCATCTTATCCTCCCTTAGCCTGATTTAATTATTTTTGTAAGGACAAAGAAGACATGTTTTATTAGAACCATTAAATGGGACATCTGCTTTCATAATATGGTGCCCAGAACGTCTCTTTTTCTCTTATTAACTCTGTTTCAATCATATTTCATGGCTTATTGCATCCAGGGTAGATTTCCCGGTGATGACTGGACTTCCCATTTGTTGACCACATGATTAAGCTGTGTAGACTCACACCATGGCTCTGCTCAAGCCCTGGTGGTTTATGATGCTGTCGTCCATTAATCACATTGAATGAGGAGACCCTCCTCTCCCAGCACAGTACAAGGTCCAACAATTCGGTTTGTGAACCATTCTAGAAGAAGTGCTACATACCTCATTGCTGAATATCACTACGGTCACTTTCAAAGTGCTCTCCTTGGGAAGCTATGCACCGACACCACTGTCTAGTCTACCCATCAAAGCAGTTCTAGAACTCTTTTTCTGGAATGGCCATCAGAAAAAGAGGCCATTGTTATTTGTTGAGGTGTGACAAATAAGTTCATGAACTTGCCACTGTGTGCTTACGTTGGCATCATTGTAAAATAACTGTGTTGGAACACTCTCCCTACTCACCTGATCTGGCTGCTAGTAACTTTTTTCTTTAATGAAAGATAAAGGAAATACAGGAAGGAAGAGTTTTGATGCCATTCCGGACATCAAGGGTAATACGACTATAGCTCTGATGGGTATTCCAGAAAAAGAGTTCCAAAATTGCTTTGACAGGTGGACTAGGCATTGGTGTCAGTGCATAGTTTCCCAAGGGGAGTACTTCAAAGGTTACCATAGTGATATTCAGCAAAGAGGTATGGAGCATTTTTTTCTAGGATGAGTTCGTGAACCAAATTGTCGGACCTCGTATGGATGTTTGTTTACTTGGGCTTTCTGCACCTGCTCATGGAAATGATAGTTTTTCTTCTTTCTTTTCTCTTTCCGTGTTTAAGGGCCATTTGTCTAAGGTGGACTTTCCCGTGGATGCCTTCCACTGCCTGGAGTCTCTTTTGAAGCTCCTGAAAGGTCTGTGGCCATCTTAGAAAATAAAGTTCTAATTTTCTCTAGAAAACTAGTTCAACAGAGACTGAGACACTGCCAGCAGCCATTCGGTGTCCTGCCAACCTGGGCATTTGAAGAGAGAGTCTTTATGCGAGTACAAGTCGCAGTGCTTGGCGTCCACACTTATTTTTGCCCTCTTGTCTGGCTCCCGCAATGCCAGACCCAGGGGCCTGCAGAGTTGGTTTTGTTTTTGGTCATTGTTGGGTGGTACACAAGGTCCTAGCTGAAAACAAGTGCTTTTTCTCTGCGTTCTGTACCCATGTGAACCCTTGAGGCGGTCAGCAGTGGTTGTGAGTCCCTGCTGGCACCAATTTCTGCTGTAGCATTGAGGTGATGCTTTAGTCACCAGCTGTATTAATCAAGGGAATTAGTCCATTTCTCCTGGGCTAATCCGTCACTTGATAACTTAATTGGACATCATGTGTTAGTTTGCTAGGACTGCTGTTGGAAGATCCCACACACTGGGGAGCTTGAAGAATAGAAACATATTGTCTCACAGTTCTGGAGACTAGCAGCTCGAGGTCAAGGTATTGACAGGGCTGGTTCCTTCTCAGGGTTGGGGGGAAGAGTCTGCCCTGTGCTGCTCTTAACAAGCTTCTGGTGGTTTGCTGACAATCTTTGGCATTTCTTGGTTTGTAGGCACATCGCCCCAATCTCTGCTTTCTTGCTGCGTGAATGTCTGTCTCCAGATTTCCCCTTTCCTAAGGACATGGTCATGTTGGACTAGGGTCCACTCTATTGACCTCATCCTAACTTGATCCTCTGCAGAGACCTTATTTCCTGATAAGGTCACATTCACAGGTACTGGGGATTAGGCTTTCATCTTTTTGGGGGGAAGGAAGATATAGTTCCACCCAGACACGTAACAACTCCCATTATTTTTTTTTAATGTGACATTTGAAAACTAGTCATGTCATTTACTGCTGCGACTGCTAGCCGCATAACTTACTTACTTAGTTTTCTGCTCTCATTTCTTTGGAGCATAATGTAGGCTGGGACATTTTCCCAGTAAATGGAGGAGACCAGAACTCTTAAATCACATGTCGTATGCATCCTTGGAGTTAGTGCTGGAGTATGGGTGGCCATGTGGAATGAGAAATCCCAGCTGTATTAATCAAGGGAACTGTGGGATCAAATTTATGTTATGTTCCCTCACCACCGCTATCCTTCCTCCGCTCCCCCCTACTTTTAAGTGTGTCTGTAATGAGAGAGTGCCAGCTTGAAAGTCACCATGTAATACTTCCCAGTCAATCCTGTTGCATCTGTAAGATTCACTGTGATTCTGGCAAACATCTGTTCTTTTGATATATCAGTCCAAGTTGAAAAATAAGTCTTCACTACTTACCACAGCATTCTCTCGGTCTTCAAGAAGCTATGTCAGGGAGCATCATCCATCATTTGGGAGATGCAAGTCAGAGTCACAGTGAGATGTCACCTCACACCCGTTAAGGATGACTACTATTTAAAAAAACAACGACAGATAATAACAATAGCTGGCGAGGATGAGGAGAAACCAGAACCTTTGTGCACTGTTGATGGGAGCATAAAATGGTATAGCTGCCATTGAAAACAGCATGGCGGTTCTTCAGAGAATTAAAGTAGAGTTACCATATGATTCAGCAATTCTTCTTTGGGAATATGCCCAAAAGAATCAAAAGGATCTTAAAGAGATATTTGCACGGCCATGTTTCTAGCGACACTAGTCATGACAGAGAGCCAGGAAGTAAAAGCATCTCAAACGTCCATCCTTGGATGAATGGGTAAGCAAAACGTGGTCTTTACAAGGGCAAAATGGAATACTACTCAGCCTAAAGAAGAAGGCAGTCCTACCATGTGCTACTACATGGATGGACCTTGAGGGCATGATGCTACATGAAATAAGCCAGGTACCAAAAGACAAATACTGTATGAGTCTACTTACACAAGGTACCTAAATGGAAACAGAAAGTTTACGGGGTGGCTGGTGGAAAGGAGGTGGGAGTTGCTGTTTAATGGGTGCAGAGTTTCAGTTTTGCGAGATGGACAAGTTCTGGAGATCTGTTCTACAACAATGTAAGTATATTTAGCACTATTGGACTGTACCCTTTAAAGTAGTTAAAGTGGTAAATTCTTGTTATGTGTTTTTTAAAATCACAATTAAACAAAATTATGTCATTGAGTGGTAAGATTTGGGAATGAGTTAAAGTAGCCCCAGCTGATTTAAGTTTAATTAATTAATTATTTCAAGTTGGATTCTCACTCTGTCGTCCAGGCTGGAGTGCAGTGTGTCACGTTCACGGCCACCTCAGCCTTGACCTGCTGGGCTCAGGTGATCCTTCCATCTCAGTCTCCCCAGTAGCTGGAACCACAAGTGCGTGCCACCATGGGTGGTTAGTTTTTAAAATTACTATAGAGGCAAGGTCTCACCATGCTGGCCAGGCTGGTCTTGAGCTCCTGGGTGCAGGCAGTCCTCTTGCCTCCACCTCTGAAAGTGCTGGGATTACTGGCATGAGCCACCTCACCTGTCCTGATTTAAGTTTAAAATTCAAGTTTCCCTCTCCTGCACTGCATTATTTGGTGTTTATCTTCTTTGTAGACATTATATTGTTAGCTCTCATTTTGTGGTGCCTCCCGGAGAGATCCAGGTCCTTTAAGGTTGGATATGGGTTCTTTGTAAACTCTCCAGTTGCTGGTTTCCTACAGGAGTACAATGTTAATAGCCCTTTTTTTTGGTTCACTGATCCATTTATGGGCTCTTCAGCAAGTCACTCAGTTCTAAGGATCAGTTCATGTCTGGTTGCCTTATGTGTTGGTTTCTAGGTTATCTGATGCTTGAGAACATGCTGCAAAGACAGAAGTTCAAAACGATGCTGAAGTTACTAAAAGTGTTAGGTGTTTTTTATTTTCTAGCAGGTGCTTTGTGAGTTAACCAGCTGAGTAATAAGAGTCTCATAGGCCGGGCGTGGTGGCTCAAGCCTGTAATTCCAGCACTTTGGGAGGCCAAGGTGAGAGGATTGCCTGAGCCCATGGGTTCAAGACCAGCCTGGGCCACTTGGTGAGACCTCATCTCTAAGTCAAAAAACTAGCCAGGCGTGGTAGCGCGTGCCTGTAGTTCCAGCTACTTGGAAGGCTGAGGCGGAAGGATTGCCTGAGCCCAGCAAGTCCATGCTGGGGTGACTGTGAGCATACCACTGCACTCCAGCCTGGGCAATGGAGTAAGACTCCAACTCAAAAAAAAGAAAAAAAAAAGAAAGAGTCCCTTAACTTGAGAATCTGAAATCTTTAAAAAATTCCTTTAACAATACAAGGTGATGAAATCTTTTAATATTTGCATAAAACTTATCTCTGAGCAAGCAAGCCAAGTAGCATCTCCTGAATGCACTTGGCATGCAGATCCGGCAATTAAATAGTATTTTTGAGTAACATGACATTCCACACAGAGAGCTGCCAAGACATACCATTTGGGCCTTGCTCTAATTAATTCCTTGCAAGCGATACATTTCCTACTCCTTATCCTTCTGCCCACATTGTTCCCTCTTTTGCAAGGACACATCTGACAGTGAAGATGAAACAAGTCAGGAAGGGGGTCTATGTTGCCATGCCGTAGCATTTGGAAGCCTGAAGCTGGGAAGACTTTGCGAGCATTTTAGAAGTGCAGCATTGGGTAAATTCCACCATTCTGAAATCCTTTCTATTCATATTTTGTTCACAACACAAGGCCTCTGAATGACAATGTAAAATATGACTATATGACTAACGGTTATAGCAGCCACAGGACATGTAGCATAATCTCAGAGGTCTTATCTAGATGGTAAGGGTTATAGCATGGCATGTCATAAAAACTAGAAGGGAGGTGCCAGCAACCCTGCCTGAAAGCCATGGGCTTGCAGTATCTCACTTGAGTCGCAAGGCCTCATATATGTCTACTGTGTTGCCAGCTGCAGGTTAGGGATGAGGAAGAAAAATAAAAGATAGACTAGATGTACGATTTTAGTGTATGAGTGTCTTAAAAATTATTCAGAAAGCAAGCATTGTTTAAAATCCAAGTAATAGCAACATTTCCTCCAGATGGCATGATGGCTACTCAGGGACCATAAGATAAGTGAGTCATTGCCTCTTACTTACTTGCCTTAGAGAGCCTGGCATGCTCCCCTCTACCCCGAGAGCTTTGGGCATTATTGAAAAAAAATTGTCATGACGCTGTCATAATAGCTAATCTTAATAATTGCTTGTTAATGTTATGACTGAGTATAAGAGGTTTTGGCATCTTTGAACAGATTATGGGGTTTAGTGAGAACTGGAGAAACATATTTGATCTTTTGAAAAATTGACCCTCACACTCTGAGTTCCCTTAGTATTTACCGCAAATGTAATCTGTGTTCATTGTAGAAAACTGGGAAAAAGAAAACAACAAAAGCTCCCATCATTTAACTGAACAAAGGCATTGATGATTTAGGACATATCCTAACAGTTGTTTTCCTTCATATATTTTCTCAATTAAGAATCTTTGGATTGTAAGCAATAGTAAATGGTTTTGATGAATGTCAGCAAAGAGATGGGAAGGTCACTGGGGCAACTCACTATGGCCAGATAGTGTGGGTGTGAATTACCATGAACAGGTACCACCCTACTTGTCTTTCAGAATATCTTTTAATAAAACCAGAACATGTCTGGGGGTGGCAGCTCACGCCTGTAATCCTAGCTCTTTGGGAGGCTGAGGAGGGAGGATTGCTTGAACCCAGGAGTTTGAGACCAGTCTAGGCAATATAGCGAGACCTCATCTCTACCAAAAAAAATTTAAAAGTTAGATGTGGTGGTGTAAACCTGTAGTCTCAACTACTCAGGAAGCTGAGGTGGGAGGATCGCTTGAGCCCAGCAGGTTAAGGCTGCAGTGAGTCGTGATGGTGCCACTGTACTCCATCCTGGGTGACAGAAACTGACTCAGAATACTAATAGCACTATTAATAAAACCAGAACATATTATACATACTGGGTGTTGCTCATTTTCTCCACGTAGGGAAGCATACTGCTGTTGATGGATAGAAGGAGCCTCCGGGACGAGGAAACTATAGGTAGGGGAGGTCCATACAGAGGCTGCCTCCAGCTGCCAGCAAGCCATGTGACTAGCAGGGGATGGCTTAGCAGTTCACCATGACGAGCTTGAGGAGTGAGGATAAACCCCAGACACCACCTGGGCCAAGCTGATACTTGGACAGAGGACACAGGAAATAAATGCTTATGATCTGGGACTAGGGAAGAAGAGAGACGCCATGGCAGAAAAAGAAAGCCTTGGACAAGCTTATTGGCAGTGAAGGGGGGCACGGAAGCAGGCAATGGGGCAGGCCTGTCTTCCACTTGGATCCTGTGTGACCATTTCTGTTGTGGAGCTGGGAATCGTAAAGGAACTGGAGTGTATATTTTTTTCTCATAGACAATAAACCTATCCTCTTTAACATGTGCCCTTTCACTCAGCGTTTTGCTTAGCGAATAAATCTTTAGGGGCCTATTATTTTTCCTTCATTTAGTCTCAAGTTGCCATGTAATTCTTCCCTGTCATTAACTATGGTTTAGTATGCAGGATCTTCAGATTTCTTTAAGCATGTATGTATTTTTTCAATTTTCTACATGAATGGATTTCATTTACTCTCATTTTGAAGGGGACCTGATGGGATGGGGAAGAAAATATTTTTTTTTTGAACCAGGGGTCTTACTGTGTCACCAGGCTGTAGTGCAGTGGCATGACCACGATGAACTTGGCTCAGGGCAGCCTCAACCTCCTGGGCTCAGACGATCCTTCCACCTCAGCCTCCTGAGTAGCTGGGACTATAGGCATGTGCCACCATGCCCAGTTAACTTTTTGATTTATTATAGAAATGAGGTTTTGTTATGTTGTCCAGGCTGGTCTTGAACTCCTAGGCTCAAGCAATCTGCCCACCTTGGCCTCCCAAAGTGGTGAGATTATAGATTAGATTTTTATCAGGAATAGTTTTCACGTTTCCATGCAGGGAGGGTAGGTTTCATAAATGGTCACGCATGTGCCTAATTAATAATGCTATAAAGATCATATATTTACAGAGTACAGACATACCTCATTTTAGTGCTCTTTGCTTTATTGTACTTTGCAAATGTTGTATGGGTTTTTGTTTTTTGTTTTGACAAATCGAAGGTATGTAGTAACCCTGTGTTGAGCAATTCTATAGGTTCATTTTCCAACAGTGTGTGCTCACTTTATATCTCTATGTCAGCATTCTGTGGCAAAAAAATATTCAATTAAGGTATGTAGGGCTGGGTGTGGTGTCTTATGCCTGTAATTCCAGTACTTTAGGAGGCCCAGGGGGGAGGCTTGCCTGAGCCGAGGAGTTCAAGGCCAGCCTGGACAACATGGCGAGACCTCTCCTCTACAATGAACTGAAAAAATTATCTGGGCGTGGTGGCACACCCCTGTAGTCACAGCTCCTCAAGAGGCTGAGGCAGAAGGACTGCCTGAGCCCAGCAGGTCAAGGCTGCGGTGGCTGCGAGCATGCCATTGCACTCCAGGCTGGGCGACAGAGAGAGACTTCGATTCCCCCCAAAAAATGTATGTATGTACATAGTTTTGTTAGATATGTTATTGCATACTTAATAGACACTACAGTATAGCATAAACATAACTTTTGAATGCACTGAGAAACCAAACAATTTGTGTGACTTGCTTTTTTGCAATCTTCACTTTATTGCAGTGATCCAAATCTGCGACGTTTCTGATGCGTGCCTGTATTTCTGTTCTGAGGATGCAGTGCTTTGAAAATTTATGTGGAGCGTGAATGATGCTTTCAGTAGGATTGTCTGATTTTCCCCAGAAAAAGTCTATAATGGTTTCCCTGTGGACAGAAGATCAAGTGAGGGCCTGGTGAAGGATTTCCGTGGTGTCTGTTGTCCTTTAGAAGGCTCAGAAGTTCAAGGGCCTCTGCTTGCCAGCATGAGTGTCCTATTAGGGTTTTTGGAGGCATGAAGAGTTGAGGCCCTTGGCAAAGCATTGTGTTCAATATAGAATTATAGTCAGTTATTTATTAAAATAAAGGTGTTATCTAACTATAAGAGAGAGTAGTGTTAATAAATAACATCTTCATTTCCTGACTTCAGAGCCAGTAAAGAGAGAGACATGATATTCATGGCTGGTCACAACATCTCTCCTGTTACTGATAAACCACTAGACTTCCATGCCGGCCAGGGGGCTGATGGCTGTGCCCTGAATGAAACAGACTCACCAGCCAGTCACTGGCCTGCAGACGGGGCAGCTACAGGCTCTCCGTGATGACTACTGTCTGGAATGTGTGCTCTCTACCAGCAGGTAGAACTTACAGGAGGGGAAGGATAGGGCAGAGCCAAAAAGCCCAACTCCTTCCTCCAAGTACACCCTTCAGATAGGTAAGCCTCACCAGGGAGGGAAGGAGGGGGAGGCCAGGAGGGTTCCCTAGCTGAAGACCCTCCGCCAAGTTCCTACACGACAAAAAAAAATGTGTTTAATGTGATTATGGGTAGTGGAGGAAGGTTCTGTATATGTGAAGAGTTTGAATTCTCAGGGGGAAACAAAAGCGCTGGGAATCACCCACTAGTGAGTTCCATGAAGAAGTTTTGAATTCCTAAGGATTATTTTCACTTCCTGTCAGACTTCAGAATTGTGGTCCAAGGAGTGACATGGGATTTTGACTTCTTATGACCTGTATGAACTGACTCGGTGACTTCTACCAGTGCTTAGATCTCAGAGATGGCTGGGATTTTCTGCTCAGGTAGAGTGGCCTGCTTATCTCTGGATTCCATTCTGCAAGGACTCTTTTCATGTATTTCTTCACAAGTCAGGAGTGGAGAAGTTGGAGAAAATTATCATTCCGCGTCTTTTCTTGATGTGTATAAATATGTCTGCCTCTGACTGTGAGGATTTCTTCCTCAGTCAGGTGAAGGTTGACATTGGCCACCAAGTTGTTAATCTACTAAACTTCCATTTGCTTCCATCAAGACTTACTTGGCAGGCTGAGGTGAGTGGATTGCCTGAACCCGCGGGTTTGAGACTGGCCCAGGCAACTTGGCGAGACGTCATCTCTACAATAAGTAAAGAAAAAAAAAAAAATGAGCTGGGCGTGGTAGTGTGCGCCCATAGTTCCAGCTACTTGGAAGGCTGAAGTGGAAGGATCGCCGGAGCCCAGCAGATCGAGGCTGTGGTGGCCAGGAGTGGCCACTGCACTCCAGTCTGGGTGACAGAGTGAGACTCCAACTCAAAAAAAAAAGACTTACTTGGCATTAGCTGGCAGAGTCCCATGGTTTTCTACTCTGTGCAGGTCCACTGTTTCTGAAGGGAAGGTATCCTCTGCTTGCTGAAGTCTTTGGACTGTCTGAAGGTCGCACAATGATTTCCTCTCACCCTACTTTCCTTCTCAGTTCCTTGTTCTCAGACGGAGAGTTCAGTTTTGGGAAACTATCAGTTAGACCAAGAAAGCTGGGCTTCTTCCATATTTCTTAAGGCAAGCAGGGAGTAGGTAAGTGGCCCGTTTGCCACTGTGAGTCTCAAAACCAGATACAGGAAGATCCAAGGCCTCACACACTCAGACATCAGAGAGCTGTAGAAACCCAGGGGAGGAAGCTTCTGGACTCTCACTTGGGCACTTGGCACCAGACCAAGGAGAGAAAGTCCCTTGAGGACAAACCATTGTAACCAGAGGGGATGCACTTGCTCCCTCCACTGCATCCTCTTGGAGCATTAGATTGGGAAAATCAAGCAGAAAGGCATGCTCTCTCTGTCTCTGTTTACTATCCCCAAGCACTTAAAAAAACAAAAAGTCATCTTCCACTGCCCTTGGTTTTAAACATGATGAAAGCAACATTCTTATTATAGAAAATTGGAACATATAGATCGACAGGAAAGAAAGCCACATACAGTTCCATCCTTCAGGGAAAGTTATTGTAAAAGTTTGGTGCATTTTGTATGATTCCTTTCTGCCCTATTAAGATAATTTTTTTTTCTTTAAAGCATGATGTCTTCCTCTCCCCCCGCCACCCCCAGCAGCAGTCTCTCACTCCAATCTGGAGTGAGGACATTAAGAGTTTGGTGTGAATTCACTCACACCTTTCTCTATAGTCATAGGAACATGCATGCATGTGCGTTTTTCCTTCATTCCCTAACAGTGTATCACAACTTTTCAGGTCAATAGATGTCAATCTAAGTGGTTCTTTTTAGTAGCTGCAAAATAACTCAGTTTGGATAAGTCATAATGTATTCAATTAGTTTCCTGTTTATGGCCATTTAAGAAATACTTGCAAGTGTCTATGCCAGTATAAACAGCCTTGGACATAATTTCTTATGAACCGATCCTTTCATTTCTATAGGATGAATAGACCATTATATACCTGTTAAAAAACACCAGGCCTAGTTGGTTTTACAGTTTTCAAATAATAGATACTTTCTGTATTATTAAAAATATGTAATATAATAATGTAACCACAGAACCTAACAAAGATCACATGGAAACAGGAAGTAGAGATAATTTTACTAATGAATATAGAAGTAACAATTATAAATAAAATTATTAGTAAACTAAGACCAGGAGTGTATTTTTAAAAAAGATAGCATCGCTAAGGCCTATTCGATGATTACAGGAATGATACAGTGTTAGAGAAGCTTTCAAAATAACAAATAAGTAAGAGAAAAAACACTATTGGATATTTAACAAGACTGCAATTTTTTCTAACCAAGCCTTTTAATATCTGAGCAAAAGAGAAATGGAAGGAAATCACTTGAATGTGATGAAGACTGATTACTACAATCCAGCAGCAGACATTCAATGAAATGGTGAAATGCTAAAGTCATTCTCATTCAAATGGGCCAAATACGTGATTGTTATTCCATTGCCATTATTACCAATATTATCTTAAAGGTTTTAACTTGTGCAATAAGAAATGAGAAAGATTGAGGGCTATTTTCAAAGGTTATCCTATACTTGAAAAAACTCAAGAAAAAATTTTAAATACTTTGGAATTAAGAGAATTTGACAAAGTGATGAAATAAAAGAAATACATAGAAATTATTAGCTTTTTTTTTCATACTTAATAACTTGGAGAGAGAGTTCAAAATCATGACCAAGAGTGAAAAAAAAATAACCTTAGAGATAATTTAACTAGGAAGGTATGTATCTGACAAGAACATATGGAAGAACATGTCATAGCCAGTCTTCAAAGTGTAACAAGGTGTAGGGAAAACACCCTACTCCCGGATGGGAAGATAATATCATAAAATATTAGTTTCCCAATGGAATGGAAACATGGAATAACCTTCCAGTCAGAGCAGCAATGGAGCTGGGTTGAGAATGATTTTAAGGGAAATGATTTTAAGTTCACATGAACATCCAAGTATTTTTGAAACATGTCAACTGGGGTTTGCTCTATCAGATGCTAGGATTTTAGAGCCAGTGGAATTAAAACTGTAGGTACTGACACAGAAATAGAATTGAGTCTGGTTACCCATGGGTAATAACATGTGGTAAAAGCGCATCTAAATCAGCTAGGAAAAGAATGGTGTCTTTAATAAACGGTGCTGGTGTATTTAGCCGTTCATTTGGAAGAAAAGATTCAGCTTTTCCAGCTCACCCTGGATACAAGAAGAGCTTTCAGATGGACTCAAAAGTCTCTAGCTCGATATGTAAAAACAAAACGATAGGAGGATGTTTAGTGAACAATTTATGTAGCCTTTGTGTTAGATAGGAAACTCTGAGCCCATGAAGGAAAAGGTAAATAATATATTACTTAACGTTCATTCATTCATTCGGTTTACTTTTCTTGCCAGAGACACCCCAGCTTCCACCTAATTTGACTGTCTCTGCCCCATACCCCAGGGTGGTTTTTAAACTAGGATGCACTGATACAGCCTAACCAGTTCCTATTTGTCATAATTCTCCATGCTATGAGTTTTTCATAAATACCGCGTTTGACATCAGCAGAACAATTCACTGAGGATGCTGAGACACTTGTAGGATCGGAGTGTCTCTTTGCCCTGTCATTACTGAAGTTGAATTAGTAACTGGGAAGTGGCAGCTGGGACCTCGGAGCTTGTTGAGGAGCTGGTGGGTCTGAGGATTAATGCTCTTTTTGACTTAAGAACTGGGTCTCCCCAGATCCCGTCAGGTACCCCAGGACCCACACTGACTTTTTTGCTGTTTCTGACAGGGCAGACAGTGTGGATTCAGGGTGAACTCCGGCTACCAAGATCTTTATTACATAGTAGAATGTCAGCTCCCCCGGATGGTCTGTGTCCTGCCTGTTTTATTTATTTATTTTTTAATTTTTATTTTAAAGATGTGGGGTACAGTTCAGGGATAGGTATACAAATGTTCATTATGCAGGTCCCCTTGTTGATGAGCTGTGCCTCCTCCTCCCCTGGCAGTTTCCCTCAACTGCCAGTCCAAGCTCCCTATCCCTGCAGTTTCCCACTACTGCCCATCCCTTTCTTATGGTATTACGATAATTGTTCAAGATCTGCTTATGAGTGAGAACATGTGGTACTCAGTTATTTGTTTCTGATAGATCACTGAGTATGATCGACTCTAAATCCATCCAAGTTACTGCAAAGTCCATATGTTTGTCCTTCTTTACGGCTACATAATATTCCATTGTGTATATGTACCACATTTTTTTTTTATCCAGTCCAGCTTCGAAGGGCAGCATGGTGAGTTCCATGTTTTTGCTATTGTGAACAGAGCTGCAACAAACATGCACGTGCAGGTATCTTTTTGGTAGAATGACTTGATTTCTTCCGGGTATATTCCCAATAGGGGGATTGCTGGGTCATACGGAAGGTCAATGTCTAGTTCTTTCAGAAATTGCCACACTGTCTTCCAAAGAGGTTGCACTAGTTTGCATTCCTACCAGTAGTGTAGAAGCATTCCTTTTTCTCTGCATCTTCGCCAGCAGTCCTGCCCGTTTTAAAATTCGGTATGTCCTTCCAACCTACTTGACTTATGTTCGGTCGATAACCTGTCTCCAGACTGGAATTCTGGTTCAACAAAGGAGGAGATTTGGCATATGTCCATTTACTTGCACAAGAATGTCTTATTATGAGCTTCCGGCAGGGAGGTGGGGTAGGAGAAGAGGCAGGGGCTGGAATAGGCCCAGCAGAGGAATGTGTCTGATGAGATTTGTTATTTTTGCCCAACAATTCTCAGAGTGATGAAAATAACTCTTACAAAAGTATGCATGTGTGTACACACTTGTTTTGGGCCATATTAAAAAAACGAAAGCCCTAATTACCTGGCACGTTTCCTTCAAAACAGCAAGCAGTTGTCTTTTGGGTTATGCAGGCTGAGTAAAGTTCAGACTGTGTAGGCATCTGAAGGAATGTTACTCGGGGAGGGCTGGGGAAGGAAGGAGTCAGAACACGCACTTGGTTTGAGAGAGAGGAGAGGGGTTTGCTAATTCTGATTTTATCTTTGGTTTTGAGTTCTGAGAGGCCTCTCTCTGGTCCTTTCTATGTAGTAGGAAAGCATCGTCCTCTCTGTTGGTCTCAGCAGAGCTACTGGTGTCCACCTCTGACTGCAGACCCCTAGCACCCCCAAGCCTCCTTTTTTTTTGAGTCAGAGTCTTACTCTGTTACCCTGGCTGGATGGAGTGCAGTGGCACAGTCATGGCTCACCGCAGCCTCGACTTCCTGGGCTCAGGCGATCCTTCTGCCTCAGCCTCCCTAGTAGCTGGAACTATAGGCACACGCCACCGTGCCCAGCTAATTTCTTGAAATTTGATTTTTATTTTTTAGAGACAGGGTCTCCCTACATTGCTCAGGCTGGTCTAGAACTCCTGAGCTCAAGCAATCCTCTTGCTTCAGCCTCCCTAAGTGCTAGGATTACAGGCATGAGCCACCGTGCCCCCCTGAATCTGCCTTTTTTTCACATGTTTGGGTAAGGGTAGGTCGGCATCTCCTGTTCCTGTGCTCTCTCTCCTCTTTTTTCTGCCCTCCCTCCAAGTCCTCAGGACCTTGGGGAGCAACATCCAGGCCCAGCTGGTCTGAAGATCATTTTGTCATTGCAAAATGACAAATGAGGCCATCCCTGGCCTGCCTCAGTTTCTCTAGTGGCTCTTGGTGCCCTGCCAGCCCTTTGGACTCGTAGGTTCTCCTGGTTTCAAACCTCGGCTTTCTTGTCAGCTTAGCAATGCAGTTACAAAGATCATTTAAACACTGGGTCTGGTATTGAATTTCAGTGGGTTCACTCAGGGTAGCTTAAAGTAATGCTAGAAAGTGAAGCTCATCATTTCTTTGGAATAGGAGCAGCAGTAATGGGGAAATAATAAAAGTTGTTCTCTGAAGTGGGCTATGATAGTTTCTGCACGTGATGGATGTTTTATTCCTCCAGGTGTAAGTGTTAATCATTGAACCATTCAGAGGAGGATGCATTCTTGATACCGATATATCTAAAAATCTGTTTCCTGCTGGGTTTGATGACTCACGCCTGTAATCCCAGCATTTTAGGAGGCTGGTGTGGGTGGGATTGCTTGAGACCAGGAGTTTGAAACCAGCCTGGCAACATAGTGAGACCTTGTCTCGATAAACAAAAAATTTAAAAATGAGCTGGGCACAGTGGCATGTGCCTGTAGTCCTAGCTACTCAGGAGGCTGAAGCGGGAGAATCACCTGAATCCAGGAGGTTGAGACTGCAGTGAGCTGTGATGTGCCACTGCACTCCAGCCTGGGCAACAGAATGAGACCCTGGCCCAATAAATTAATGAATGCATCTGTTTCCTAGCAGCATTAGAATTCATATTCTCATAATTTCTACATTTGGCTTTCAGAGATATTACAGTTTCTATCCAAGTGGTGTTTCAAGTTGTCATTTTGCAGCAGTTTCTCACAACTAAGGTTTGTAGGGATGCTGATGTCTCTTTTTTAGTGTTCTGAACTTCTGTATTTGATGCCCTTGGGTTGTCTCTGTTTTGCTCTAATAAATACATCTGTAACCAGTTGTGCTTGATTAAAGATGGCTCTCACTTCTCTGTGAGCTGGTCATTGCCTGTAACTGGGCATGCTCAGTGCAAACCTGGGTTTGGTGGTGGCCACGGCAGTCCCCAGGCCCCCGTGGACTGAGGCTGGTTGTGTGTTAGCTCACAGCCTGCTTTCTGTCTGAGCCTCCCACAACGTTCAAGATGGGTGGGATGATCCCAATTTTACAGATGATCAACACTGAGCAGCTTTCCCAAATCTCAGTCCAGAATCTGTATTCCTTCAACTCTAGTGTGCTGCTTTGTTTGATAGAAGGCAGGCTTTGGATTTCCTGCAAGGTTGACAGATTTTGCATTTAAAAAAATAAATATGTATATATAAACAAAATTTTAAAATCTGCAACCATTACTTGATGGAAAACTTTGATACTCTATTATTGCTGAAAATATTTAAAGGAATGGGCAGATGACTGATACAGTTCAGTTTGCAGTTTTCTTCAGTAAAAACTCATTAATTCAGGTTTCACTAATTTGCAAGTTTTAATTCTGAAAAGGCATCCACAAATATTTATGTTTGATTATGTAGTAGAAGGATTTGTTAAATGCTAAGCAAATTAATTGTATAAATAAGATTGTGTCAAAAATAATTTTCTAAGCAGTTATCTAATGTCCCAAGAAGTACTATTTGCCTATTTCAGAAAGCAGATCCTTGTCAGTGCCTCTACCTGTCAGCATTTTGTCTGGTTAGAGTTACTGCACGTGGTTGGAAATGGCAAAACCACATTTCTATAACACGAGCTTTTAACAAATCCAGTTATTTTTATTCTTGCATTTTCACTGGGCTTCACTGGGTGGCTAAATCTTCTAATTCAGTTCCTCTTCCAAAAGAATACGAGTATGTTTCAACCAAGTCATGGTGTGTTTAAAATCAAATGTTTAACTCTTCCTTGTTTTGAGACCTAAAGCTGGAAAAGAGGCTGCTCAGTTTTTAAAAAAAGAGCGGGTACTACTAGATATATTAGGCTTATCATTAATATTCTCACTTTTCCCTTTCGAAACCAATTTATTAATTTAAAAAAAAATCTCTAATTTTTTTTTTTTTTGAGTTGGCATCTCACTCTGTTGCTCAGGCTGGAGTGCAGTGGCACACTCACCATCACCCCAGTGTTGACCTGCTGGGCTCGGGCAATCCTTCTGCCTCAGCCTTCCAAGTGGCCGGAACTACAGGTGTGCACTACCACGCCTGGCTAATTTTTTAATTTACTGTAGAAACTGAGGTCTCGCCAAGTTGCCCGGGCTGGTTTCAAACCCGCGGGCTCAGGCAGTCCACTTGCCTCAGCCTCCTAAAGTGCTGAGATGACAGGCTAAGCCACCGTGCCCGGCCAAATCCCTAATATTTTTAAATGTTTAAAGAACATATTGCTTAGGCATCATTAGATACTAGTCTACACATCTGGAAAAAATCTTTACATGTTTAATTCAAAATACTTTGTGTAGTGAAACCTGATGAAAAAGATAGTTTATTGGTCATGACTGAAATAGTGTGGAAAATTCACAAGCAGAGTATTTATTCCATGAAATTAAACCCAAAATATACTGTTCTTAAGTTAGAAGTGTTGTCAGTCACTTCTGACAACCAGGAAACATGAGAAATGAGTATGGGGACAGGCTGCAGAAGATGTAACTCAGAGTCTGTGGCATTTCTTGGATATATGTCTACATATAACAAAATAGCTTTGTTTGGAGAAGCAAATTGAGCTGAGAGGTTCCACCAAGATCATCTTTCTGTTTAGAACCAAAAGACTCTGAAACACTTCCACCTTCTCTACTTTTCTTTAATATTCCCTTAAAAACATTGAATTTGTAATAATGTCTTTTCTAAACCAGGGGTTAATAATATCTTTCACTTCTAATGATACTGATCAAGAGAAAGTTTCTTTAGAAAGTCACATAGCTAGCTGGGCTCGGTGGCTCAGCCTGTAATCCCGTGCCTTTGGGAGGCTGAGGTGAGTGGATTGCCTGAGCCCGTGGGTTCGAGACCCGCCTGGGCAACTTGACGAGACCTCATCTCTACAGTAAATCAAAAAATTAGCCGGGCGTGGTAGCACGTGCATGTAGTTCCAGCTACTTGGAAGGCTGAGGCGGAAGGATCACCAGAGCCCAGCAGGTTGAGGCTGTAGTGGCCAGGAGCGGCCACTGCACTCCAGTCTGGGCGACTGAGTGAGACTCCAACTCAAAAAAAAATAAAAAAAAAAAAAGGAAAGTCACATAGCTAACTAGATATCTTCCTCTGGCTCTCATTGAGTAATAAAAAGTAGATGAAACATTTTTGGGGGTCTCTGATGGCAGTAACAATGCAAGGTAGGCTTTTGTGGCACAGGTTTGTGTTTGAGTTTCTGTCTGTGCTCCCTGAAGGCAGGTTTGCTCAGGGGCTCCAGCTCCACACCCCCATGCTTTCATCACTTTTACAGAGAATGTTCCATGGCCCTCCCCAAGTGACGCTGCCAGAGCCACATTGCAGTCATACAAGTCTTGCTGTGGGACTTAGGGCTGTGGGCCCCCTGGAATTGAGTGCAATATTCTAACACAAATTAAAAGTCCTGAAAAAAGAATCAAGTGACTTGAAGGCACTATCTGAGGAGACATTCTGCCAAAGTGATTTGTGTGTGCTGTCATGCGTAGAATTTGATTATGCCTGATACTTCAAATATAATGAGAACTCCTGGGAATGCAGTAAGTAAAGGGAGCCTCACAGGTACTGGAGAAAGAGGGGGAGACTGAGACTATCGACAGCAGAAAGGGTGCCCAGGTGTAGGGAGCTCCAGGTAGGACTGTAGAGCATTCCGGGGCAGCTTTGCGTCAGGCGGGATGTTTTTCTGTGTCCCTTAAAAAGTAAAAAAAAAAAAAAAAAAAATTTAATTGGAGTAAAAAATACATAAAACTTAGTATCTTAACCTTTTTTTTTGAGTCATGGTCTCTGTCATTTAGGCTGGAGCGCAGTGGCACAATTACGACTCATTGTAACCTTGACCTTCCAGGCTCAGGCAATCCCTTCTCCTCAACCTCTCAAGTAGCTGGGACTATAAGCATGCCCAACTACTCCCGGTTAATTTTTAAATCTTTTTTTAGAGACGAGGTCTTATTATGTTGCCCAGGCTGGTCTTGAACTCCTAACCTCAGTCTCCCAAAGTGCTGGAATTACAGACGTTAGCTATGGTGCCTGACCCATCTTAACCATTTTTAAGCATACATTTCACTGGTGTTAATAAGTATATTACATCGTTATGCAGTAGGGCTCCAGAGCTGCTCATGTTGCAAAGCTGAAACTCTATACATATTAAACAATCCCTCATTTCTGCTCCCCCTGCCCCAACCAACCATCCAGACCCATTTTTTTATACTGCTTTATGACATATCATCCACAAACCATACAATTTACCCCTTTAAAGTACATAATTCAATGGATTATAGCATATTCAGAGTCGTACAGCTATCACCATAATCTATTTCCAAACATTTTCATCACCCCCAAAAGAAACCCCGTACCCATTGGCCGTCATTCTCTATTTCCTTCTCCTCTAGCCCCTGACAACCACAATTTTACTTTCTGTCTCTATGGATTTGCCTCTGCTGGTACATTTCATATAAATGGGATCATACAATGTGTGGCCTTTGGTGACTGGTTTCTTTTCCAGGCTTATTTTTAGAGCAAAGCATAATGAACCTTTGCTTAGCCATAAATAACCCTGACCACATGGCATTTTTTTTTCTTCAGAAATTTTTATTTATAGCCAGGAAAAAAGTGACTTTGTTAAGATGTGCGATCTCCATCTAAATGCCACCTGTGTGAAGATTTAAGTAAAAGAAAACACACTTCCAAACAAGATTTAATAAAACCATGTGGGAATCATAAATCCAGTGATAGTATACCTACCTGGTCAGAGTCTGACTAAGCTAGGACAAAAAAGCCCGCATCTTCTACATTCATTTCTAAAATAATACACTTGGCCCATAAAGAACGTGAGTTTAAACTTTGCAAGTTCATTTATATGCAGATTTTTTTTCAAAAAATATATTGGAAAATTTTTTTGAGATTTGTAGCAGTTGGAAAAAACTTGCAGGTGTAACCAAGAAATATTGAAAAACACTGAGAAAAAGATATGTCACAAATACATAAAATGTGTCTATTGCATCACTCACTACCTAAAATACTATATACAAGGGGGGACCCCAAAAAACAATTTATTTATTTAAAAAGTGTGTATTTATCCTTACATGTTTACACTTCAGTCATCTTCAAAGTACTCTCAGTTTGATGTATTACGTATAGATCAAGATGCTTTTTCCACTACTCAAACAGTTTTTGAACTCGTCAGTTTTGATGTCTATTAGTGCTTCTGCCGGTTTTTGTTTCACCTCTTCCACATCAGCAAAACGTTTCCCTTTGAGCACTTTTTTCATCTGGGGAAACAAGAAAAAAGTCACTCTGGGCAAGATCAGGTGAGTAGGGAGGGTGGGGGCACGGGGATCATGCGGCTTTGGGTGAATGAAAAACTGCTGAATACTCAGCGTATTGTGGGCAAGTGCGTTGTCATGGTGGAAGAAACAGTTACCTGTTTGCCACAACTCAAGGTGTTTCTTCTGCAAATTGTGATGCCACCTTCTCAAAATGTCCAGGTAAAAACTTTGGTTGACTGATCCAGAGGAACAAATTCTGAGTGTTCTACAAGGGGCCTGCCTCCAAAAGATAGTTCCGGGGTGTTTTGGGTCCTCTTCCTAAAATGTTAAAAAGTTGAAATGTATCAAAACTTATGTGCACAGACACAATCATGCATGGCACCACTGGTAGTCAAGAGAAATGGGAACAAATATGAAGATGCAGTATTAAATCATTGCTGTATAAAATGAACTGTTCCCTGAATTGTACCCCACATATTTAAAATAAAAAAATTTAGAAGAATAAATAAATGAAATGGGCTTTTGTTTGTACTGTACTACTGCAGTCTTTTTCATAGCTACCTCCTGTTGTTAGTGTAGTGGGCTCAAATGTTGCAAATAGCTATCAAAACTGCTGCGTGACACTAATCATCTCCATGGAAGCAGTTTGTCTCTCCAGTAAATTGCATATGGCAGTAAAAAGTCACCTCTTGTGGTTCTTGCACATTTTTTGAATCTTGTTTTGTATGATACCATCAACCTTCAATAACGCCACAGGACCTCATGCAAAGTGCCAGTTGTGATGTTGGAAGTTCTCCCAAGAAGTCATGATATTCCAAGAAAAAGCTGAATTGCTTGATACATCCCATAGATTGGTACATATCTGCAGCTTCATTTACCCACCATTTAAAGATAAATAAATCCAGTATAAGGACCAGTGGGGAAAAACAAAAATTTGTGAAGTCATCCCAACAGCTACACCAGCAGGCACAAAAACCTTGCACTTTTTGCAAAATATGTTTTATCTTATATTGAAATACAGCTTTTATGTGGGTACAGGATTGCTATAAAAAAGACATACCTGTAGACTCTGATATGATCTGAGACAAATGACAACTTAGAGCAAAAGGAAGATGCAGGATCTAAAGCTGGATAATTGACTGCCAGCAAAGGATGGTTTGATAATTTTAGAAAGAGATTTGGCTTGAAAAATATTAAGGTAACAGGAGAAGCAGCTTCTGCTAACCAAGAGCCAGTAGACAGGTTCCCAGATGCCATTACAAAAATCACTGAGGGGAAAGGATATTTGCCAGAACTTTTTTTTTTTTTTTTTTGAGTT